>NW_009625414.1:2007-57664 GCF_000690535.1 Cariama cristata | reverse complement strand
CCCAGCATGCTGTTACTACGCGAAGCTCTAATGCCATCGATAATAGTTAAAGGATGGCAGTTATGTTTCAGGAGCCAAAAATTAAAAAAAGCTTGAAGTGCCTTTAAACAAACATTACTGAAACCTCTCTTTTTGGTCCTTGAATTCCCATCAGGTAGACACCATACCCTTCATATAACCCCTGGCTGCTGATAAATGAAGTTTGTCAAAGGGTAGCAAAACCATGCCAAAGGCAGCACAAAATCCCAAGTTTCTGCAAATCCCAGAAGTGAAAATGCCCAGGCAACAACAGCACCCCCCAATCGTTTCCTGACTTCACTGAGCCACAAGTTTGAGATAAGAGCGATCAAATAGGCAATGCTTTTCCCTCTGTGCTCCTGCCAATCGCTCCACATTCAAAGCAATCACAGCCATCTCCTGTGTACAATTACTGGCCTTTTACAGTCTCACCTTGTCTAACTTCCCACTACAGACCACAGCTCCAGTCAGACACTACGTGCATTTGCAGTAACTTTTCATGTAGTTGCCTGGATCTCTGGCTCCTGTAGGAAACCTGCTGTCTGCAAAGTTAACAGGCATGAAAACATTGGATACAATTCTCACGTAAGCTAAAACTGAGCTTTTTGGATCATTAGTGTTCATAGCACCTAATCATGCTACTGCTAGAATAACTAACCCTTTACGTTCTGCAGATACTGGCTTGAGCTGCAAAAGCCAAACATCCAGACTTGCTGGGTGTTCGTGTTCTACATCACATCTCCATTTTCGTGCTTTGTTTCATTTATGATTAAAAAGTAATAATCCACATGCCAGGTGATTACAGAATGTATGCTCTGGATGGTTCCCAAACAAAAAACAGTCTCCCTTCCAGGGTCCAGACACCCCTCTATAGCAAGATTCAAAAGACAATACACAGCAAGCAGCAGCATCCCAGCTTCTTGTCTACAAACCAGCAGCTTGGGACCACTGGCGCACAGATAGGTCAGAGCAACACACTGCAGCAACGATCAGAAATATCCAAGGTGACCTTAAACAGGCTAGCCCAGGTCCCAGGTCTCTCCTGGAACAAGGAATGCTTCTTCAGCCATGGCACTGCAGCACTCAAGACAGATACCCCCAACATCCTCTATGCAGCAGAGGACAGAAGCAAGCCAGTGTCAGGGTGGGAATGTAACACGCTGCCTGCAGCCCAGGGCAGAGCTAGTCCTGGTTTGCTGCTGCTCTGTGGTGGTGCTTGCAGAGAGGCAAAGCCCAGGAAAACCCATTGAAATGGGTTTGCACACACCCTGACAAGTGGGTCCTAAAAATGGCGCATACAGATTTCCGACCCTGTGCAAAGCCACTATGCTTCATATCAACACTGAGGTGTGAGGGCAAACAGCTTGCTGAGTACATTAGAGCAATTAACTTTTACGCTGTTTGGCTGTTTGCAAACAGAAAGCCTTTCAAGCAGGAATCTTGAACGCAAGTAACTGATTTTTTTAGTCAACTAAAAGGGATATTTCACAAAATGTATCCCATGTGTCATGTATCATAATATGTACCATGTATCATAATAAATTCACACGTCTCCCAAACCTATGCTACAGTCCTACTGCTCTTCCGGCATCAAAGTTTGTTAGCTCTTCATGCCTGGTGGCAATTTCCATTGCATGCGGTAGAGGGTAGGTGGTGCGCAGGCACCGGGGCAGCAGAAGATCTGTCGAAGACATTCCAAGTATATGACTAGAGGCACTAGTGCAAAAATCCCAATCCCAGTTCTGATTCTGATTTCCTTCTGTGACCCTGGTTAAGTGTCTATGTGCCAGCTGTCCTATCTGTGCAAGACCCCAGTCCCTGGGGCTCTTGTGAAGATCAGCTTCTGTAAGGCTTTTAGGAGAGGAAAAATAAAGTATTATTTCCCTTGTGGTTGCACAGCTGTCAATGTGGAAGAGTCCCGGGCTTCTCAACAGAAATGCAACCAATGGCTTGTGCAACACTGCAACCATGTTCTACAGAAGGGATCCAAAAATGTATTTAAAAAGAAAAACAAAATGAAAGGCTTCTGGGAATATTTTTTAGCCAGTATCTAGAATGCTGCTGCTGGGAACTTGTGCTCTGTGTAGCTTTACAGGATGATTTAGAAGGACTCCAAAATCCATTTTCCTGTATAAAAGAGTGACATTGGGAAAGCGAAAAACCAAGTCTGAGACAACAAAATGCAGAGAAAAAATATCAGACAGGGACTATAAATGAAAAGTAAAGTGTTAAGTGTCTAGGGAGGACAGAGCAAGAGGGGAATAATATTCCAGGTATGAAAACCAGAAAACGTCAGGGGATAAGAAATCCTTATATATCAGTGAGTGAACAGTAGCTCCTCTGGGATGAGATCTGAAAGAATTAATTCAACAGTGAAGTGGGGAAAAGGTAATGAAGAAAGGGCTGGTGTGGCATTTACGGACTGCTCAGAAAAGTCATGACAGAAGTGCTAATGAAGTGTACATTGTTAATTACTGCTGAGCTAGCCCCTCACCATTCCAAGGTGCAGGATTACAGAGCCCGAGCAGATGGGTTTGTTGACTATCCCATCACAAGCCATGGGTGGAAAGCAGAAAATTCAGGGGACTCACAGAGCAGGTGGTGAAAAAGGCTCTTGGGTTGGGTGATGGGGAGAGAGAGAAGGATGTGTAAACTGCTCGAAAGAGGCGATGAGACGCCAAGCCTCTTCTCCCCATAGAGCTACACACTGTCCTTGCCACAACGGCTCCATGCACTACCAATGCACCAGGCTAAAAAGTAACAGCGCAGATCCAGGTGTCACATCCAGCACCAGTGACACAGACCCACAGTTTTTTGGTTGTCTCATGTTCACGACATGGGCATATCAGGAAGCTGGCCACGCAGTACCCCACAGACCGAGCTCCAAGTGGCCAGACATCAGGAAACACTGATTATTCAGATGGCTGGATAACAATATATGGCACTGATGGAATACTTGTGATTACCAAAGCACTTTGTAAGTGTGAATGCAACCTCTCTCTGTCACTAGGAGACAAATTAATATTTGTCCTCATTATATGGGAAGGAACTGAGACATAGAAAGGTTACATGATTTGTTCTACATGGTAAAAGTGAAGAGCAGAACAAGGAAGATAATAACTGACAGACAGTTAGATGCTGTTTTTCCTCCGCACTCGCTGTTTTACCTCCGCTATTGGTTGTCCCAGACTGCAACGCACTCCTGCTGGCAGCTATGGCGAGAAAGTACAACACGCAAAGCTGGGACTGGGCATTCCTATTGGTAACAAGCCTATCCAGCATCGTGACAGCAAACTGGAGCTGCTGAGAGGCAAAAGCTTTTGACAAAATACTACACATTTCAGAGGCAGTCTCTGGATATTAGGAGCTGGGACAAGACATTCGCAAAGGACAGCTTATTGCACACACCCACCCCACGCAGCAGCAGATTTCAGCCAGTGTCAGGCCCAGCAGACACACAGCCCAGGTAGGAGTCCCAGCCCAGGCTGATTTTCCAAAAATTCCCACCAGAATCAGAAAAGAGGCAGAAGTGCAGAGTGGACTTGTTACTAGCTGATACATATGAGCAGGCAACTTGAAACAATTCAGTTCCTGGCTGCCATATCCTGCTTAGGGGCTATTTTCAAACCAGCGAGAAAAAGAGAGTAAAAATACTTCCTCCATGGATCTCGACTTCTCTCCCTTCCTGTAATACTTTCATTGTGCTTGCCAGATTGGAAACTGCTTCTGGCCAAAATATCCCCGCCAGGAACAGAACAGAAAATGAGCTGTCTGCTAATAGATATCACCTAATAACAGGGAAAGGAGTTATTTCACTTGCAGTCCCTGCTCATATCTCTGAAGGACCTGGAGAGCAGTGCATTCAGAAGGTGAATTCACAAACCCTAAGTACTGGTTTGAACTTCTGACATTTCCTTCACTGCTGAGCATTAGCCTTGCCACGGGCTGACAGTGGGTGCCCCATTCACCTTGGCCTGGCACCTTGTGAATTCACTAAGCCTGCAGTGCCCACCAGCAGCTTTTTAGGTGCACACTCATAACTACTTCAAAGGCAGCCCCCGTGCTGAGCTGGTTACACGACCAGCAGTGCAGCATGTATAAGCGTAAGTCCCTGCTGCAGGGGAAGTGAGCTGACGAAGGTCATTAACTCCTCACCCTAAAACCCCACTGCATGCCCAGTCCAGCCTCATCAGCCTCACCAGCACAACAGTCGTTCCCTTGCAGAGCTTGTATCTTCTCCCATCTCTGAATTAGGCTCTGTTCCCCCTCCAGCTCCTCAAGGGATGCTGTATGTATTTCATGGCCTTCAGCCACATGGAGAGTTTAGACTGCCCAGAACTTGTAGGGTCAGGAATCTTGGCCATCTCTACGTTCAGCTAATGAAAAGGAAAGGAGCAACGCTAGATCTGGAGGCAGCTGCACTGCTCTGGGAGGGAACTGCACAGAAGCACAGCTGCTCCTTCCCCACGTGACAGTGGCAGCAGGCAGGGACCTGCAGCCCCCTCAGGCTGCCCACAAATCCCTGCCCATTTTGATCTGCTTGCACCTCAAATCCTTTTTGCATTGGTATAACTAACTGCAGAAAGCAACCAGTAAAAGAAGATCCGACCCCAAGAGATAATAAAGCTTTTCAACAAAATATGCTGCAAAAATGTCAGGATACTTATTAGGGGACAGAGAAGCACACACGGGTGGCCACTATTTTAAAAGTCAGCATTTGCAAACTTAGGGCTGCTGAGCTTACTTTGTTGCTGTCTCTCCTCTTCCCCTCCCACACTTGCTGGGAAAGCCTGACAACCTATAAAATCAGTTCAATTCCCAAGAAACAGTAGTTTTGTAATCATTTGTGCAAGTCAGGTAGAGGCTTACAGTGCTGGACAGCAGGAATTCCCAGAGCACCTGAGAAGCAAAAATGATTCAACCCTCATGTATAGAGCTCCAGAAAATTCACACGAATTTCCCCTGCTGAAGACCAGTCTCCATTGCCAGGCTCTTGAAGGGCAGCTGCTCCAGCCTCCAGCCCTCCTTGTGGTCACCCACAAAAGGGGTGGAAACCTGGGGGAAATACCAGTGAGCCAGCTCAGAGTGTGGAGGCAGCCCTGTGAAAATCGGTGGAGAAGGAGGTCTGCAGCTGCCGGGGGGGTTTTGCTAGCCATGGTCCCCAGGGCAGGGAGAGAGGCTGTGGGAAGCACATGCCCGAGGGCCAGAGAGAAGGAAAGTTCCCTAATGGTTAATGTGTCTCCAAGGAGGGCAAAATCCACCTCCCTCCAAGGGGTAAAGGTGAAATGTGGCTCCACGCAGCCTTGCGCGGCGGTGAGAACGCTGCCTCAGCATGGACACTTCGACCTCTTCTCTGAGCATATGAAAACTATTGCGCCTTATCGGCTCTCCTCCACTGGAAACCTCCCGCAATCCCATGCTGGGGACTTAGGAAGAGGTCAGGGAGGGAGAGTTTTACATGCTGAATCATTCTCAGACAAATCGTTTCCTTATTATACGTGGCAGCCTCTCACGGACAGACTGCCAGAGAGCTCTCTGAAATCATATTAGGTGCCTTTCCCTCACTTCTCTTTATCCCCCCCATCAGACTTCTCTCACTTGAAATGTTATAGCTTACAGTCCCACTGCAGAGGGTCCGAGGGGTCACCAGCACTCAAACAGTCCAAGGGGCCCGGGGAAGGGAGCTCCACGAGAGCCCAGTGTAAATCACTCCAGGCTCAGCAACTCCCACCCCACTCCCCGCATGGGGCAGCCGCACTCTCCGCTCGCGCTCCCAGTCCTTTGCGGGACTTGCATCCACATGTCAGGATCCGGTAAACCCAGCGGCAGAGATGCTCTCCGGGCCTGTGAGGCCATTGCTCTGGCACGCTGCCGACCAGGCCTGCAGGTTAGGTGTGCGCGCTCCTACCACATCTACCCGCGCCCTGGGCTCACTGGATGCAAACCAAGAGCCGCAGAACTGTTTTCACAGTGAGCATCAAAGAGGAGTTAGTTAATAAGCCCTGAGGAGGCACTTTAGCTGCATGCCATGCCATGGCTCCAGTTACAGCCTCTGGGCTGGACCTGACTTGCACGCAGCCAGCCAGGAGCATGGAGGGATAGGGGTAATTCCTCCTACCAAACCGCACCGGCTGGCGTGGGGGATGACTTGTGCTGGGAGGCGCAGAGCTTCATGCTGGAAGGGCTGCGTGCCCGTGCCCCCCGCACTGCGGCTGCCAGCTGCCTGCGAGGGGAGGGCAGGTGATGAAGGAGCACGAGTTGCGGCTGCAAGCCCCTCCGTGAGGCCTGGGGATTTTAACAAGACACTGAAACTTCACACGCGCGGTTTGTGATGTCAGCAGAGCGCCTTGATGGCATTACAGCAGCATTATTGTGCACGGCTGGGGGTAAATTATTCCTTATGTAACTTTTATTTAATGTAGTAACTTCCCTTGTAAATCATGCTGCTCGGGCCCCAGTCGTTGCAGGGACGTTGCCAATCAAGGCTGGGACAGAAGTAATGCCAGACCTCAAACAAACACACAAACCCTTCCGAGGTTCCTCAAAACGCACTCAAGGGCTTTGCAGCAGGGCTGGGTCTGCTGGCTCGCAGCACGTGCTTGGGCCACTTCTGGTTTGTTACTCAGACACAAGCGATTCCCCTGCAGAAGAAGGGCTGGGGCTGTCACCCAGCAAGCAGTACAAGGTTTCCATTTATTCCTGCAGAACTGAATAGCGGTTCTCATGGTGCCTCTCCACTCAAATGCCTCAGAGCCACAAGAATCATTAGGGTATCAGGGAAAACAGAAATCGTTTCTACACACTCACAATTTCCTCAAAATTGTATCATCAAACCTGGCCACTGGCCATGTCTCCATGTTGTCATTTATTTTCTGCTACCCTCTGTGCTCTGCTATATCTTGCTGGGGAGCAGCCACCCTGCAGAGCTTTCTTCTGTTTCAGAAGTGTTCAGCAGCACACTACTGACAGCCCCATGATGTCGTAACAGGTACAACAACATGTAATGGTGACCCAGCATCACTGCACCATTTAAAATTCAGCCAAATAGGGATTTGTGACAAACTATTTCAGGTTCCAGCCTGGGGGTGACTTGTCACCTTAAGAACGCCCAGCCTCTTGGTGTGGTGTCCAGCATGAGGCTGAACTCCAATGGTGACTGTCCTACAGAGTTACAAATCCCATCTTAGCCTCTAGGTCCCTCCGAACCTTTCTAGATGTGCTGTGAGCCTCGGGTAAGTAAAGCAAGTCCCAGTTCTGGGAAGTGAAACAAGAACTGCAAGTGGAATTTTATTGCTTTGAAATTACTCTGGTATCTGGACCCACAGGAATTTGCACAGCACACACGTAGTTTCTCCTATCAGCAGAGCATCTCATTATCCCTTGTAGCTGACACGGCACTGCAACGTCACCGTGCAGAGTCACCGTGCAGAGTCCTCATCTCCAGCACACATCAGCACAGAAACATTTAGCACAGCTGTGAGAGCTCTCCCAAGAGATGTGAGTGTCCCACTCCTGTAGGTGCCCACGAGGCACAGCCCCACTCCCAAATCTGGCAAGCACCAGCCTTCCACTTTCTGATTTCATTTGACCCAGGCCCGAATCAGCTCAGGATGGCCTGGGTGATTGTCCTATTCTTCCTGCAGCCCATGGAGTCTCACTGTCCAGCTACCATGTTACACTAAAGAAAAGGAGACCGCAATTGCCCTGAACAGCACAGACGCTAGACAAGAAAGGAAAAGGCTGGGAGAGGATTATCCTACAACTGCGGTACTGAAAGGACATGGAGATTAACTGACTTGCTTAGGGCTACACAAGCAGTCTGTGGCAGAGGCAAGAATTAAACCTAAATACTCCAAGTCCCATGCTACTGCCTTTCCTACAGGCCTTTCCTCTCTGCCTGTGAAGGAGCATCTTTGCCTTTCAAGGGCAAAGCAGGCAAAATGGCAACAGTGCTTTGTTTCCTTCTTGCAGCACAAGCAGAAAATGAGAGTTACAGCATAGCCAGGTGGGACTGAAGACAGAGCACTTGGAGTAGCAGTGTCAAGAGGGTAATCTTTTCTGGCAATTAGTGAAGATATGCTACAGCCAGAGACCTCCTTTTCCCCAGTTGTGAGCTGCTTCCACCTCCTGAACTGTTTGGACCACTTCCCCACTCCCTCCCCACAGCATATCTGGCAGAGTTACAGAGAGATGGACGCTTCAGCTAGTAGAGCGGATTTACCTTCACTTGCTTTGCTTCTCACCAATGCCTACATCACCATGGAACATCTGCTTCACGTTTTATAGCAGCCTTAATTGGGAGCAATGCTGAATGCTCAGTAACCAGCTCGCTCTTTGGGTACCACAGTCAGGCCCCAACACTATTTTTCACTTCCAATTGGCCAACTCTGCCAGGGCAAATCTGAAAGCACAACCAAAGCAAGTAACTGCTGAGACTCTGTATGTGTTTTGAGAGAGAGTCCCCATGCAATCCTTACCTCTCCGTTTCTTCCTTGAGCATGGGACAAAAAGGAGAAGATGCATTTGACCTTCCTAAATTGGGAGGCTATGACAATTTGTGACTACAACTCTCCTCCAGCAGAATGGACCAACCTTACTCTTAAAATCAGACTTGAAATATCAAATCAAGAAGACCAAGTCACAAAATCAGTGCAGACACTGACCTATGCGTCCCTGAGTAACTTTTCTCAGGGTCAGATATTTCAGATGACGACCACTCTCTTTGCTGACAGAACTGAGCTGCCACATCACGATGTTCCTCAAATGTAAACCCCACATGAGAACCACATGAACAGGCCTACCCTAACAGTCTGGAAATGAATCAAAGCTTCTCTGATTTCTGTTTTGATTTCCATCCTGAAACATAGATAAACGTTACTGGTGCAGGCTTGGCATAAGGTGATCATAATATCCATTTTCAGAATCCTGAAAGTCCTGATAATAAAAATAAATAAGCCGATTTCTCTGTGAAGTGATAAAGAACAATACTTGACTAAAGAAACAAAGAAATTGGCATCCTGCATTCTCTGTCCAGCCTCAGACTGTCTTTCTACAGAAAACAGACTGTTTCCAAACAAAACCACTTTCCAAGCCTGTCACAACAGCCTACTTCATGCTTTAAAAAATTTCTGCATGAGTCCAAGCCTCCTTATGCACTTTGGTGGAAATTCTATACTGCTCATCATATAGACTGAGTTTGAAACCAAACAAGTTTTCAAACTTTGTTTTGAGATACCAGCTTTGTACAATACCAGGGCTCCAGGCAACAGCTCCTCCAAGTGTAAGCCAGCCAGATCTAAGACTGGTTATCACCCGTTATATGAGCCCAAGCGCAGCAGAAACAATGAGCCTTGATTCAAAAACAGGGAAAAAATCACGGCAGTGAAAATCTGAAATGCCATCAGAGCCATCAGTACAGTTTTTTGTATGTCACTATGTTATTAAATCACAGTTTGATATACAGGAGATGGGTTGAGGACCGAGTCTAATTCCAGTCCTAAGATTCTCTCTTTGGACTGAATTCAATCTTCATTTAAGGAGCTGCAGTTTTAATGATTTACATCCATGTACGCCAAGTGTCTGTTTGGCTTTTTATGTGGCTTGAGGCATATGTTAAATAGGATCATAATATTTACTTACCTCACCAAAGTGGTGGGAGACTTAATGCACCAACTTGCATTTTAATACGATACAAAAAGATATTGTCTGAGGTAGTTTCAGGCACTATCTTGAGCCCCCTTCCCCTCAGTTTTTAAAGCTCTAAAAATCACATATTTTTGTGATGTTCTTTCTATTTTGTTCTGCACAAAAAGGTAATAAACAAAGGTAAAAGCATTACAATCCAAACAGCCCCAATTTCCAGTACTGCAAATTCACAGCAGAAGCAGGCTGGAGGGAACATAGCTAATTTCTTTTTCTTGTTCTTTTGTGTTTTGAGCCAGTTAATAAAGAAAAAAGGAATTAAAACATCATCAATCACAGCTTTGACCAGAAAAAGAAAAAAGAAAGAAATTCATGAAATTTTCCTTTCCTTGTTCTAGGAGCAGCATTTATTACAACATTCAGGTGGGGTTTGTAACATAGTAAGTTAAAAACCAAAAAGACAAAAATGTGATTACTTCAAGCAGCAAACTTAGCGCACAATCACAGTAAGTAGGCTTCACTCATACAGCCATTCTCATCCTCACACTTACAAGCAATATTTACCCAGAGCTCTGCATTACTACATCTCTTTTCTATGATGGGAGATGGATGGGAAACATGCAGAAAGCACACAGTCATCCAGGCAAAAGAGTTAAGGCTATAACTGGATGACCCAAGTCCCCCAAGTTCCAGCTCAACCCTGTGAGGACCTAGCTGTGCTGCCTCCCTTGGGTCACACCAGGGAGTTCGAACACGCCGGAAGGCTTGGCAGAATCACTGAGCATTTGAGCTCCATCACTTCATGGGACCAAGCCCTGCAGGAAAAGCAGGCAACTGTCTTCTGCTCAACAAGGAAATAAGACTAGGAGGACCATGCCCCATCAGCCACTTTGACTTGGATGGGGAAAAGTATCTCATGCTCCCTGAACCAACCCCTCCCTGAGTGTTCTTTCATGAATCCTTTCACCCACCTGCACTCATCACCTACCCCAATGCTCTTTGCCTATTCTTTTGTATTTCCAGTAAACATTAACATAGGAGCACTCAGAACAGAAGTCAATCAAATAGGAACCATTCTCTCTTCTCCATGCCTTCCCAACTACAAACAACTTTTCCCCAACACTCAGTCAACATCCCAAACACTTCTCCCTTTCTTCAGGAAACACCTGAGCAAACAGGTGTGTCTAACAAACTGCTCTCAAGTTCAGCAAATCCCCTGGGAAGCAGCCCATGGCTAAGCTGTCCTGTCTAATCGTTGGTTCCTTTTTCCATCCTTGGGTGAAGATAGGACTCATGGGAGATCTGGCAGGCAGTGTGGTCTTGTGGCTCAGAGAAAAGGCTGTGTAGATCAGAAGCGCTGGTTTCATTTTCAGCTCTACTTTGTTGACCTGGGATGCATTAGCACAGGTCTGTCAGCCTCCACCTCCCAAAGTGCATTCACCATTTAGACGGTAAGCTCTTGGGAGAGATACCATTGCTGTCTAAATGAGGGAGGAGAGGCTCCGACTACATCAGGCAATTTAGGAGAACAGTGTTAAAGTGCAGGAAGGCCAGGAGAGCTGCTAATGCCTTTTCAGCTTTCTCCCATCCTGGAAAATCTGCAACCGTCTGAAGCCATCTCCCAGGACATGTTTGTAGCCTGCCTATTATAACAGGTCCCTGGTCTCTGCGAGACTTTCCTGGGTATTGCTGAAAGAAGCATAAATGCTAGAAAGGCCAAGAGCTGCCTCCTAAGACCAAGTAATTTCCATCTGTGACTCAACAGAGTATTTGAACCCAAAGCTATTGAAATGAATGCCTGGTATCAGCCATCCGCTGCATGACCTGCAGCCCTCTCCCCCACCGCTTTGACCTCAACTGAAACCACTTGCAATTTTACTCCTTCCGCAGTGGCATGGATTAATGATTGATCATGGACCTTCACCATGAATCTCCAGGCTTCTGTCAGCCAGTGTCACAAACTTAACATTATCTAATTGTAAGTTTTCCCATTTAATTGCAATATACACCTGCTCAATGTCCCTCTGTGTGTAGAAAAGCATCATACTTCATTTAAAAAGCCCTCATTTAAATTCAACAGCTAGCTGCACAGATTTAACCATTAAACTGATTTATGTTGCATAAAAGATCAAACCAGATCGCACCTTGTGGCCAAATAACCATAAAAGGTTTCTGTAAAGATCATTAATTCACCTCCCTGGGCAGTTAGTTTAGCAGTAAATATGACTTAGATGACTTTATCCAGTTAACCTTAATCAATTTGTTATTATGATTAGTCACCCTAAATAATACAAATGTGAGAGGGGAAGGTGCTACAGTTCAGACCCCGGTAATGAACAGTCCAGTGGTGTTCTGACCCTGGATTCCCACGCTCTGGGAAAGGGGCATTCGTCCTCTGCCTGCGCCCTGGGGGATCGCAGCCGGCCTGTGCTGGGGAGAGCATCCCAGAGGCTGGGCTTTGCCTGATCCTCTTCAGTGGCACACAGGTAAGCAGCTCCCAGCACCGCAACACAAGAAAGGGAGGATGATGAGGGCAGAAGGGAACAGAAGACAAGGACAGCCCATTCACCCCATGCTAACAGGAAAGCTGGCCCAGCCGTCCACAGACCAGCTTGAGATCTGGCAATGTTTTATTTGGCAGATCCTGCTCTGTCACAGACTTGTAGAGCGACCTTGGCCAAGGTATTTAATCTTACTATATCTCAGCTCCCCAGCTGTTAAGCAGGGATGGCACTGCTTCCCTCTCTCACAGGAGTGGTCTTAAAGTTTGTGAGGCATTCAAACATCACAGCCCCGGGAGCCATAAAAACTCCTTAAGCAGGCCGATCCATCACGCTCAATGCTCCATTCTCCTCTCACCCCAGCACGGCTCCATTGACTTCAACGCATTTACCCTGTCACGGAGAACATGAAATCAGAGTCAGGCCCTGATTTGGCAAAGGGATTGCCTCTTCCTCAGAGTCACTGCAATAACCAGCAGAATGGGACCCAGTGGGGGCTATAGCAACGTAAGCGATCATCGGTACTAAAGGAAATAGGCCCATATCTCGGCCACCAAAGTCATTCACACCTGAGCAAAGCACATTATGCTGACAGCTCAGCACTCTCTATGCAAACTGCTGGTATCACCTTACTGCCTTTTACACCTGTTTGGAAATAGAGAGAAGAGAAGATCAGAAGGGGCTTAAATCTTAACATATATACTGGTATAGGTCAGCCGTAAATTCATGCAGTCAGTGGAACAGTATCGATGTAAAGAAGAAAACAGGATTCAAGGCGCTTGGGTGTCAGCCCCCCCAGCCTCCCGAGGAGCAGAGCCTTGCTCCTTGGTATGCAGTCAGCGCATCAGTAAATCATGACTCCCTGCATGAAAGGGCTCATTCTGTCTGTGTGCATTTCTCTGTCTGTGTGTTCACCCTCGCCAGGGCAAGGAAAGCACTTTATCCTTCATTTTTATGCTCAGCCACATGCTTCTCCAGCCTTCCACATTGTGTACACAACTGTAAGAATGTGGAATACTTCTCTTTCCAAAATACATACATCTCCACCTCCCAGCAAAAGGAGTCCAAACCCACACCTATGTTCAGCATGAAGTGCTGGACATTTTCTCCTAAACCCAGCTCCTACTTCAGGAGACGTTTGATCTGAACAAAAAACAAAGGCATGATCAAAACCAGTCCGTAACGACCTTTTCACTGACCGCAGCGGGCTTTGGTTGAGGTTCTCTGTGTTCAATTACTTACAGTCATTATAACTAAAGATGAGGCGTGAGCATACCTCGCAACCTGCAAAGCCGCTAATGTGGAACACAGCACATTAGAAGAGACAATGTCATTCATTCGGGAAACTTAACATGCTAATAGAGATCCCTTCCTTTAATGTCAATGATCTTTTCCATTAACTTGGTTGCATGATCATTTTTTCTTGGATGTAAGTTTAGCTTTCTACAAGTGAAGAAAGGGGATTATAAATTTGCATAGCATACCGGAATCCTCTGTTCCTATGATAACAGTTTGCACTCTTCTCGATCTGGCTGCAGGACTGTGGCCAAAGCAATATCACGGAAACCAAACAGTCTATCCCAATTCTTAGCGACATTCCCAAATCCACAGAAATAAGAGCACCAATAAAGTCTGAAAGGAAAATCTGATGAATTTTAAGAAAAGTAGGGCCTGGCTTTGTGCAGCATTTAAGAAGCAGGTACCTAAAATTAAGCGTATGCTTAGGGGTTACCAACTTCAGCAGCACTTATTCAAGGGCCTAAGTTATGTCTTGATCTGGGATCTGAAAGCTTCAACATTAGAAAGCAAATGCACAGAAGACTTTTCTTTTTTATGAGTAAAGGCATATCACATCAATCTCGCATCAACAAGGAGACTGTATTTATAGAATAAGATATTAAATCTGAATTCCTTTCAAATATTGAGAGTATTTTGTTACATTACGCAGCCAGGTGCTACATGTGATTTTGACAGACAGGCTCATCCGAGAGGTGCCAATTAACACACTCAGAAACAGAGCGTGACAAAAGTCACAACATCATCAGAGAAGGAATGTGTTTTCTCTCACAGGAGGAAATAGCAATGATGAAAAAAGTTTGTTCATCTCCTCCAACAATATGTGACTAGTTCCCCTCAATTGCCCTATTACTCTTTTAGTAACTATAAAGAGACACCATGAAGAATTTTAATAACAGGATTAAGAAGTTCTTACATATTACAATTCTATGTTGTGTAATACATCTCCATTGTTACTAGCGAGTCAGAGAGAGTTAAAACTCAATGAAAAGGTTGTTGATTTTTTATCGTCATGTTTGCTTTTAAATTCATTGGCATGCTTAAGCGAGCCGGTGAGTTCCACATTTGTTCCTAATCTGCTCTGAAGGAAGGGGGCCAGCAGCAGGGCAAACCAGGCAGTGTTTGGCACTTCTGCTTATTTTCAGATAGAGTTTACGGCAGGAGTCCAGACCTGGAGGGTGTTTTAAAATACTGATCTTGAATTTCTGCAGTACTTTTCTTCTTGGGAGGATATAATGGTGTCTTACACACTAGGGCCACAATTCTCCACCTAATTTAATCAGGATTCATGTATGAAAAAGAAGATGAATTTTAGGAGGACTGGGGCTAGAGGTCACCATGGCCGCTGCTTAATGCACACAGTTGCTGTTTAATGGTGCAGAGAAGAAAATCCTACATGACGTCCTATTCTATTAAATCTGTCAAGAAATAACCATGCGAAATGGAACTGGGACCTCCTCACTTCTGTAAAGCACCAAGTAATAATTAATGATTTCAAATGTCAGAAACTTCATTTATTATCTTTCCTGGAGGACTAGTGACACTGTGCCTGACCAAATCAGCAGGCACAACTCTCTCATCCGAGTCATCATCTGCCAACGCCAAGAGTCTTTCTTCAGAACCAGGCCTCCTCAAACACCATTTCCTATACAAGATCTGGCAAGAGCACAACATGCCCAAGGCTGTGACTGCATGCGGCTGATAGGTGAGGTTTTCTGTCCTATCAGTAACCCAAAATGGCCCAACTTACCCCTCCAGTCATGTCTTCCGAGACGTTACCTGTTGCTGACTCACATCCTGACAAAGAAGTAACAATCCCCTACAAGAACCAGCTCCGATACTCAAGTTACTTCCTACCAAGTGTGTACAACCAGACAACTCCCAAACGTCGTCTACAGCATGAGGTACTGAGATGCATGTTTATGCTACTGAACTCAATGAGCAAGAGGCTTAGCAATTCAAGCCTGTTTTTACATATTTAGTCTACATCATAATGTAATGAAAAGAGCAATAAAGCAATCAATATGTTTACAAGTTACTTGGCGCAAGCCCCCTGAATGGTTAATTTTTCTTCTGATCTCAGTGAACAGCCTTTGAAACTTTCCTATTTCTGAGAGAGAGGAAAAGATCCCATTTTGCTGGGCAACAACTTTAATTTGTATGCAACTTTCTTCCTTGTTTTGTCAACCTCAGACAAGGGTAACAGGTTAATTGCTGTTTTTATTGATATAACGGATGCCAATTATAAGGTGTGTGTTAAATCCCTATGTTCTAGTTAAGTGAAAAAAACAGATCACGTATACCATCCACGCTCTGCTATCCAAAGGAACGAGAAGTTGGAATATCCCAGGTAAGAGAAAACAAAAAAAGATAATGACAATAGTAGAGAGATACCTCACTACTGTGATTCAGCACAGACCCAGCACAGCCGGCTCCGAGACAAAGCTGAAAAGCTCTGCCTGATCTGAGCCAGCTCCTCAGCGCTCATTAGGCTGAGCTTACGTGCTCAGTCTCCAAATCGGTGCTGTGCATTCACTGCGCGTAAGCAAATCCTTCCGGACCCCAGGGCCGTGGGGGCTACAGCCACAGAGCTCTCTGCGCCCTGGGCCAGTTTGGACCAAGCCCCAGCCATGTTTACGAGTTCTAGCTCTGCCAGAGCCATCACTGACCCGATGATTGGTGTGGTGGTTACAGCACAGGTCCTCCTGGCTCCTGTGGGAAACGCAAATGTCTTGTGGGCCACACTACTTGTGCCTGTAACATGCTCATGGCCTGAAAGAATCCACAGAGCTACATGTTAGTTTAAGCAGCTTGCTAATGGACTTGGCAGACAAGAAAAAGAAAATGTGTAGGATTCAACATTTTTCTTCTTTCTTTAAATCTGGAAACACTTGGCAGATGCAATTAACCTTGTGTGGTCATCTCTTCCCACAGCTTCACGCGGCTGCGTAACATTCTCATCCAAATTGCTCATTCAGTGCAAAGCTCCTCTTCAGAGAGTTTTCTTCCAATTTCCCACCCCCCTTCAAGTGGTCTTAAAGAAAGAACTTGGGCAGGCTGGACTTCAAATGACCCTTGAACGCTGTGCTCACTTTCACAGCAGGATGCATCAACTGCTTCATCAAATAAGTCTCAAACAGACAGGTTTGTTGATTGGGAAAGCAAAGTCTCAAGCTGAGGGTAAAGGGTATGTCACAAATGTTAGCGTAAGTACAGTGAAGGCCCTATATCCTTGCAGAGAACAGTGTTCGCCCTAGGCTAAAGTCTGTGCTAATATTTTGAATTTATATCACATCTTCTCAGCTGATCTTACAGGAAAAAGGCCGATTGGATTTTATAGCTCAACAGCTAATAGGATTCTACAGGATTTGATAAAGAAACAAACTGCGGTTATAGGTTTAACTATCCTGTAACAAGGAATATAGAGCTGTGTTAAATTTCAATGTTTTATAAAATATTTGCACTGAAAATAGAGCTGCAAATCCATGTTATGTGTTAATAGTTTAAAATTAAATACCTGGATGCGTAGCTGAACCCCATACTGAGAAAAATAAGATATCCTATAATTTTATAGCCTAAATCTCTGACATCTGCAGTATCTTCCACTCCAGGTGTTCCCTTTGCTTTGGAAATTTGGATTCAGAGAAAGAAGCAAATTGAGACTCTGCAAAAGCTTAATCCAAAACCAAGGTAGATCAAAACTAATTTAGGCAGTGCTACTTACAGAAGTATCTGCTGAGGTGTATAGCACACTAATAGACCCTGGATTGATACTGCCAGTTATCCCCTCTGCAACATCCAGACTCCCCAGGTGTGTGTGAGCCTCCTTTTTTTAGTACCACTGGGGCTTGCAGACAGGGTTATGGCAGCCCAAGCTTCTTCCCCCACACTGAGAGCTCCCACGGGCAGCCAGCTCTGCAGCTGCCCAGAGACAAGTGCTAACACCACCGGGCACCAAGAGCTTCCTTTTTTATCAAACTGGTTTTGAGGAGAACTCAACTGAACTACCAGAGAAGGAAAGAATCAGTAACAATTTGTAGGCAGGTCCAAGGGCGGAACTGACTAGAATGGAAACAAAATCTTGAAGGAAGCATGTGAAGGACCACAAAATCCCAGGCGGGCTAGATAGTGAAGCATGGATTGAGCCCAGCTGATTTGGACAGCTGTCTACAAACAAGACCCTTAGGAAGCTAGGTCCCTCCTGATGAACTGACTGGGATGAAAAGAGCTGCTCTGGAAATTAGACCTTGCCAGAGAAGAGCCAGCTAAGTGTATGACAAAGACCATCTCCTAGGAAGAAGACCTGACAAGTCAGACTTGGGAGCCAGAAGCTATTTATGATGGCAGCAAAAAAATAAACTCCTAACTATAACCTTGGAAGCAACAGGCTTGCTGAGCCAAGCATCATCTCCTAGATAACAATCTAACAAGAAATCTCTCCCCAGCTCCCTCCCTCCCCTCTTCCATGTGTGCATCCCTTTGATGTACAGCTGCAAGGGCTGGCCAGGTGCAATCTGTTTTATTGAGTAATGTGCGTATAGCTTTGTAAAATAGTCTCAAAACTTCAGATGAACCTGGGTTCAATGTTTTATGTCTATGAGCTTCAGCTCCTGACAGGGACGTTCAGCAGCTGCTGGCTGAGCACGTCTCCTCACTTGGAAGGCACTGTACCTCCCCTCTTCAGCTTGCAGGCACTTGAGTGAAGGAACTGAGCTGCAGGACAACGCTGCATCTTTCTACAAGAAAAGGCTGGGCAGGGAGATGGCTCTCAGGGAGGGGAAAGTAACTGAATGTGAGTTTGCAAGGGATTCACTCACTTGCAGTTTCTTTGAACGAACCCTGCAGGGTTCTGCTTGTGAACTGAGGACTGCAGGGAGGGCAGGGGCTGGGGATTTTTTGTGTGCTGCCGGCTGTGTTCTGGGCCACCACACACAGATGTACTTCTCCATTACCCAGCTTCCAAGTGAGGCCAGATTGTTTGTCCTGGCTTTGACTCCTTCTTTGCACAAGTCCAGCCATGTGCTGTGGCGCTGGTTTGGATGATTCCCTTCTCTTCACCACGCAAGGACAAGTCTGTTTAAACCTGCCTCCACCCCCAAGAGTAGGTGTCTGGAGTGCATTGCTGGGCAGACACCCAAGACAGCTCTCAACAAGCTACGCTGAGCCTTGTGAGCAACATAACAACTTTTCGTTTGGCACTTGGGAGCAACGTAACCACTCTGCCAAGCTAATGTGACCTGCTTCCAAGGAAGACTAATTAACCCAAAAAGGCATCACGCTAGTGTCATCACCTGGCTCTGGATTGCTAAACAAGCACCTCCAGGGCTCACCTGGGCATTTCTGAGAAATGCTGCTCTGCATCACGTAAGCTGCGTACTGTAGCATACCACCTGCTGCTGCCCACAGCTGCAAACTCCTACCTGAAGCGTAGGCAGAGATGTATGTGCTATCCCACCCACCCCAGTGGACACACCCAGCAAGAAGACAGGCAGCACCCAGAGACACTAAGTGAGTACAACTCAGAGATAGCAAAAAGGTAACAGTAAGACAGTCAGATGTAGTAGGAGGTCATCATAACACACCCAATTGCTCAGTGCTCGTGACTGTCTTGCTCATTGGAGCTATTCTGCGCTGATGACACATGCCTCTCCCTGGCACTTGACCCTCAATCAGTGCCAGCAGTAGAGAAGAGGCTGACCCCAAAGCCAAGTGCCAGCCCCACACAGCAAATACAAAGGATCAAGAAACACCCATTCCCCTCTTCCTTTGCCAGGGAATCAGTGAATGCTGGATTCCATCTACAGGTTTTTTTCCTCTCACCACACACACAACGAGCAATTTCCAATATACATGCTCATTACGCTCCAGTGGAGCATACGATAAAGCAAAGGTAAGCGGCAGGCAGAGGACTGTCTGCGCACAGCAGCCAATGATGGGGAAGCTGTTCTCAACTTACAAAATCGACTCAGACACTTCCAGAAATTCACATCAGATATCCACCCTCTCTGAATGGATAATAAATACGTCTGACCCAATAATCCAAGTGTTATCTGCGTTCCAACTACCAAATCATACAATACCGCTACACACCTGATGTAATTTTAATAAGACCACAAAGAGCAATGGAGCAAAATGGCGAAAGCAGACAAGGGAACATTGATTTTCAGATTGCATCCCACTATAATCATCAAACTGCTGCTGGTTTATCCGAAACATAAGCAGACCGAAGCAGAGCAAAGGAGGATGAAGTTCATGCGTTTAGGCTGAACAGTGCTTAATGTGCCAACCCCAGTGAATCCTGCAGGCAAGTTGCCTCTGCCAGCCATAAACAGATATTCTTCATTCAGGATCAATACAACTTCAACTACAGTTGTACTAATTGTAATAGCTGGATTTCGACAGTGTTCATGCACATGTTATGCATCACAGGTTCCTGCCTACATGGGGAGAATTTAAAATTTTTTTAGCACAGATAATTATACCTTATCTTAAGGCCTTCACCAAACTCCTCATGCTCGTATAATGTAAGTTTTAACATCCTGAATGCCTTCAGCTCTCACTGACTTCTTGTAGTCCCAGGAAGCTCTTCAAGAGCAGCCTCTGGTGAACAGGTCCATAGGAGAAGGAGGTTCAGTGCTAGTTTTGCTGTCATTTACTTGGTTATCAACCAGGCATAACATCACTGACATCAGCTGATTTATTCCTTTTTACAATCAGGAAATCACAAGCACAATTTTGTACACTGTACTTTGACTTTATTCAAGTCAGATAAGGGATCCGAGTTTCCCTTCAGAAGCTACTTTCCACCTAACGTATTTGCAAGCACACATACTTTGTTTCTTTGGCTAAACCATAAGGCATTAATCCCTCTCCCCATTCAGAATACACAAGCTTTCAAACCACAGACACTGAATTTAGACAAAAAGGAGTTAAAATTTTAACCTACTTCTCAACAGGTGGGTTGGACAGACCTGTATTCCTAAATCTAACATTGGCATGAGCTAGGACATTTAGATTTATCTTCTGGTGAAAATGAGCTCAAACGACATAACTTTAAAAGGGCTAAATTCAGAACATTAAAGAAGATATCAGCCCTGGATACAGGAGCTTTCTAGGGATGAATTATCTATACACTGATGCACTGTATGCTGCATAGGTTTTGCCCTAAGCATCTGCAGCTGCCTGCTGTCACAGTCAGACACCAGGAGAAATGGGAATTTAGTGCGATAGGCTTAGTGAATGACACAGAGGAGAACTTCTCCTAAATTCTGATGGCTTTGATGGCTCTCAGTTTTAACCCTGTGTCACTGCTGCCAACAGTCAACTTTCCTTCTTTACTGGCACACCGAACAAACATGTGAGGGCCCTCCTTCCGCCTGGGCGAAGCAATATCTGAAGCCAGATCTCAGCTGAAAGTCACTACTTACTTATAGTACAGTATGACTGTAATGCTCAGATTTCCCCAAAAATGCAGTGGCCCCAGAAAGGAGATGACTGACTCGAGCATGTACAAGCTCCAAGGAGATGTCAGTGTTTAGGTACTCTCTTGCTTTCATGGAAGTCTGTGGAGGACTCCCTACTGATTTCAGTAACAACAGGATAATGAAGAGAGACAATTTAGTTACCTACCTGATAAAAACATGATATTGGCATTGCTGTCACATTGGTCCCAACCATAACATTTCCTGGTTCTTTCAGAAGCTTTTCAAGCACCATTTGGGGCTCAGTGAGCATTACTTTACCATCACTGCCTCTCTGAAGCGCTAAAGAAACATTTACCAGTATGCAAATACTTATAATTGTGAGTTTACACAAGAAGGGGAGATGCTTCTAGGCTACTGTCTGTTTTCCTTTGACAGAAATACAGAGATGGTCACATTTGGAAGGTATTGAAAGCCTAGATTTTTTTCAAAGAACAAGAGCCTATACAAAATAAATAAAGCAACAGAACTTGATTCTCCACTGAACACCTCCAATTTGACACCAGTGCAACAGTATCAAACAAATGGCCAAGAATGAAACATAGTCTGGAAAATACGCTTTTCTGTGGGAGATTTAGAGAATTCAATCTTGTTAGCTTATCAAAGAGCAGGTTAGGAGGAGATTTGATCACAGTCTGTAAGTACCTACACAATATCTGGTATCTGATCCTAGGCAGTTCTTTATTCTGGCAGATCAAAGCGCTGGAAGGTGAAATTAGTAAAACAAACTGGAAAAAGCAGACTTTTTATTCTTTACCTAGACCTTCAACCTGGGATGTCATAGATGGTCCATTTGTTCCATGCTCTAAATTTGAATTTCTTCCTACTATAGGTATGTTCTGGCACAGTCATATATTATTGGATTTAGTGCTGGAATTAGCAGGGGTAATTCCATGTTCTGCAGTTTAACAGAAAATCAGGCTATATGCTCATAGGCCATTCTGGCTTTAAAAATAAAAATAAATACGAAATAGAGTTATACAAACAATATGAAATAGTTATACAAACATGCAATGTAATAATACCACTTACGAAATTATTTTTTTACATTTAGAATATATTTTTGCATCAAAAGCTGTGTTAATTATGAAACAGCAGGTAAAAGCTTTTTTCCTTTTGTCTGTAAGGAAGTTGGCTCCCTCGCTCCTTACACTCATGCCATTTATTTTCAGGCAGAGTGAGAAGATTTGGGCTTTCTTTGGGTGGATTTCTTGTTATTATTAATTTCTCCCCTATGTAATTAATATTGAGGCAACTTCAAAACTTGCACACATGGAAAAAGCACATTCATAACCATGAAGATCTTCAGTCTTTAGCCTGGAATGCAGCTGAACTTTCCTTTTTCATCCGTTACAGTTTTTTAGCTTCCACAAATGGATATTTACTCTTTTTTCTTTTTCTTGTGGTTTTTTTTTTTTTTTTTGGAAATGTTCCATTCACAGTGTGCTAGGGGATTTCACTCAAAGTAACACAGGCTCCACAGATTAGGAGGCTCTTAAAAATACGCTTGTCTTCTCTTTATGGGCCTGGTCTATTAAAAAGAAGTTAACAGAAAGACACCCATTAGCTTCTGCGGGTATTGGACTGGGGCCTAAATTATTGCTAGTGCTGAACATGCACGGTCAGAAAGTATTTCAGAAAACATGTGCTATATACTGCTCTCTGAGTCGAAAGCGGATTTCCCTGAGATCCTTTCCAAACTCCAGCAACTAGCTCTGAAGAAGACATCTGCTCTCCCACGGAGCATCTCCTGCTAGTGATGGGCAGGAATCAGGCATTCTCTGTGTACTCACAGTGGGTTTTTATATCGTGTTATCTCAGGCCTTATGCCCTCCACACACACATACAGCTTTTGTATACACCAGGTTCTGTCCTCCCCATCACTGTCAGCTTCTCCTTTCTAGGCCATCAACAGGAATAGTACTTGCAGCTCGCAAAACCCAAATTGTTAGTGAACCACTGATTTTGATATCGTCACATTCTTCCAAGCAACCACACCATACCCGGTATACGCACCACATCTGTATATATGCATCAAATGCACCTTGTGAGCTGAGAAGAGATGTCCTAATGGATCGAAGAATTGCGTGTCATGTACAAAGTACATTTTGCAGACTCCTAAACATTTCCCTGGCAAGACCATCAGTGGGCTCGCCAGCTCATTACAGAATGCTAATTGCATCCTATCAAGTGACCTGAAACTGCTGAACAGTACTGAGTTATATATGCTTTCATGGGAAATGCCAGAAAGCTAAACCTCTCCACAGCTGACTTAGAAAAGATTAGTTTACGGAGACGTCTGTTCCTTGTCAAAAAATTCCTTCGATTTCTTTCTTTCATGTTGTACACGGACAGATCATTACTGGCTTGAAATTGCAGAATCCATTTCTTCCCCTTAAGAAAATCCATGGTAAGTCTTACTGGGTTAAACTAGTAATTTTAAAAAACAAAATGAAAACAGGCAGAAACAGGTTTCTGAAGATAAGCAGAGGTTTAAAAAATAGTTTTAGTTTTAAATGGAAGCAGAAGCGCAGGCATAGAGAGCTGAATTTTTCTAACTAAGTGAAACCATAATTTGAAAATCAGTTGTGTGCAATCTAGACTGCTCAACCACTCCCACTTATTCCAGTTACCTCCTCATTTCCCCGCTACTGTGATGCTCACTTCTTGCCTCTTCTCTTTAATTAAGCATCCATCCTGCAAGCTGTTTATAGCAGCAGTGTCCCACTCACTGCAACAGGGCATGAGGTCTAGCTGAACGGAGCACTTTTTGCCATCTGTTCAGGGCTGGGTCTGACTTGTGTGTTTGAAAAGCATTCCATATGCTGAAACCCCTCTCCTAACAGAGGCCTCTCAGGCAAGGCAGAACAGGAGCCTGCTTAGATATTAGCACAAAAATTTTAAATTACAGGTTTTTTCCAGCACCAAGTGGGTTCTTCATTCCTTCAGCTCTCTCATGGCTTTCCTCAACTGGTTTTAAAGCTCTCCTGAAGGTGAAACATGTCTGTATTTACAAACAGGGAAACTGTGCACAGAAAAAACTGACAGCAGAGCCAGAAATAGTACCTCAGCACCGCAGTGCCAGGCCAACACTAGGCTACACTTGTCTTTCAGGAAGCTGCTATGGTCAACTCTCTTCAACTGCTGCATTAGTGCTTCTGAATGTGCTGGGTTTATTTTAAATATCACCTACGCAGGGAGAGCGAGTGAGCTAGCTTGTGTGTAAAATATGCTAGTATGCATTTCTGATTTGATGTCTATAATATCCTGCATTTTTTATGCTACAGAGAAAGAAGAAAAAAAGCTTCAGGATACTATCTGCTTCCACCACACTGCTGAAATGGCAGGGGATAAAGACATGCTTGGGGAAGTCAGCGATTGATTCCTAAATATGTCCTATCTGTTCCAGTTCTGGTCGCATTAACAGTGAGGCTCCTGTGAGTTATCTCTGCTGAGTATGCTCCATGTCGCTTTAGGGAAAGGAAAACTATTCATCTCCAACTCCTAAAGAAGCTCCTACCTTACCAACATTGTTGTGACACTACTCAAAATGCCAGAGGTACACCAGAGCGAAGGAGTTTAGAGCTAAACTCGTCAATATGGAGAGAGGAGACAGACACCTCTCAAATCTGCACACTCATCAGGTCTCTCTCTCCTTGACGGTTTTGATTCAGCCCATCTCAAAGATGCACTTTTGACCACTGCAGCATTTGAGCTCTGCTCTCCTCAGAGCGTGTGAGCTGTCTGACTCCAACGGCCCAGAGCTCATCGGGGTGACAAGTGACATCTGACAAAGAGCGACAAGAGAGAACGTCTGCAGAGCCAAGATATGCCAAAGAGGACCCTGGAACACGGAGCGGGGCCCTTACCTGGAATAGTAACACTTAGGTCTACAGATATTAACTGTTTGAATTTGATCATATTCTCAGTTCTTGAGGAACAAACTGGGACCAAAGCCAAAAAAGGAACCTAGCTAAAGAATATGAAGAAAGTAGGAGCTGCCTTTAATAAGGGATGTATTCAGTTGGTCTCCACAGTCTAGGCAAGTGTGCAATGTGCTCCAGACTTCTTTATAGACTGGTTCCACTCAACAAAATACAGTTAATTTAGCCAAATGGGGGGGGGTGGTGGTGGTGGTGGTGTCATTCATCTAGAGACAAGAATGTAGTCCATCCCTGAAGGCTAAAGAACTGCCTGCAGTGCCGCTGCTTTCCAGGAAAGGAATTAGGGAGTCATAGCAAACAAGGAACTCAACATGAGCTCCCAGTGCAATGGGACCAGCAAGGCCATACATCAACAACAAATGGAGAGCTGAAGCAGAAAGGTCATTTAACTTGAGTTGAAATAGTATATACCCTAACCCAGTTCATCTGCACTAAAGCAGCAGGGAGCATTTGCACCACCTAATGAGCACCTGACCCAAGAGAGTAGTAACCCCAACACAGAGAGAGCCCAAAGAGAATATGGGAACACAGATTTGACAACTACAAGCTGGAGAGAACATAGTGAAAATGGTGAAGACAGCTTTGTATTTTCTGAAATATCTCAGGAGGGTGGAAGATGGGGAGCAGCAGTACAGTAGGAACGTCCTCTACATTTCTGAACAACACGAGATAATGTGCTTCTAACTTTGGCACTTGCAGACTTCTCATTTCCTCTGCTCCAGCAATTAACACTGGGGATATGCCTGACACACTGGATCACACGACAGAAAAAAGCTCTGGAGCCCTTTGGGAAGCACACACCCATGCTGGGGTGCAACACTGCGCTGACCCCGTGTTACTGGCATGGCCCCTTGGTGAGCTGAAGGACCCACTGACAGGCTGCACCTTCAATAGTGGCTCACCAAATGAGACAGAGGTCACAGCACTCCATGGCAAGTGGATGGTGGATGGCTCTCAGGGATTAAGGGAGCTCTCTGTAGATGTCCAGCCAGCATAGATGTGACCAGTACAGCCCATGTTCCTTACTGGTCCAAATATTTTCTCTGACAGCACCTAAAATTTTACATCTCCAACTTAGCAATGATTAAACGCTTACTTCTAAGCACTTGATATGAAGCAGAAAGAATATCAGGTTTCCCTTACCACAAAGCCATCTCTCTGTGTCCTGGAAAGCCCACATTGATGGTGCAAAATAAAAACCTGCCAGGACAGTTTGATGTAAGCACGTGCAAATGCATCCAGGATACATACATATTCCATGCAGGGGAGGGCAGACTAAGCTACCATTGCAGCGTGTGCATACTAAGTGGAGGCTTTGCAGTCCTACCAAAGAGAATGCACAAAGTGTCTATTTGCACAGACAAACACAATAGTCAGATTCAATTATTCTCTGTGGACGGCTCTGAAACAAAATGCTAACAGACTAAACAGCATTTTAATGAGAGGGTCCCATTCCTGAAGACCTAGTAGTCCAATTTATATAGCAGGAGAAACAGGGACAGTCTTGTCTGCATAACTGGAAAATAAACCAGCATACCTAAAACATTGCAGTATGGTTTCACTTGCCATGTGGTTTTCCATGTCTTTATCCTTTGCTTGGCTTTAGTCTGTTGTCTGACAATACAAAAGGTGAAAAAGAAATTTCTGTTGGTAGCCCCCAACATACACCGTATTCTAAAAATATTCAGGGTTAATAAGGGGAAAGAAGGCTTTTCTAAAAAATGCCATTTTCTCCACACATGTAACTCAGAAGACATGGGAGCCCTTTGAGGTTAGAGCAAGCTGAAAATTTAAAATGCAGCTCAGTGACCTAAATGACGGGATCTACAATTAAATACTGCAACATAGACAATCCAAGTTCTATACTGGCTCAGCCACTGACACCTGCTCAGTCCCTCAGCCTCTGAGCCCCAGGTCATCATCTTGAAAATGGAGTTCAAAAACAGAGTTCATAGTAGGCTTTCAGCAACACAATTTCTGCATGTGCTACAGCTAGTTCAAGAGGGCACTGGTAATTTAGGGCAACTATAACAATAGTGGTTCTTGCTCTGGATTCAACTTCTTTGCTAGACTAACAAGAATAACGTGCCAGCTGAGACAGCCACTCCCCTGGTAGAGTAACCCAGCTGTAAATCTAGAAATCTGACCCAGAGTCTTGGGTTTAGGATCCAAGATTTCAGCTTGGACTCATCTTTAGTTTAAATCACCAAGAAAGAAAATTCAGCATTTGATTGAAACCACTGATATATAGAGTTCTCCTTACTGACCAAAGAAAAGTGATTATCTGCTCTTCTTTGAGAAGGAAAATGACTCTTCCTAAAGAAGAGATCACAAACTCCAATGTGCATTTTCTATAGAATTCTGAATTATATTTCACAGCTCCAGATAAAAATTAATGACCTTTGCAGTGTGGGGAATGCTCCAACTGGGATCACTTTTATTTCTTATGCCTTACAGCACAGACACAGAGTAAAATGTCTTCACAGATAGAATTGTGTTATATCACGATACTAGACAGACAGGGTGCTGAGACCAGACAGTAATTTACTCACTAAGGCTCTGATCCAGTTTCCATTGAAATCAATGTAAAGGTTTCCTCTGACCTGAATGGCTATTGACTGGATCAATCTTTTTGTCTTCATAGCTGGAACACGGCAAATTTCCCTTATTGTTCTGTGAGCCTGCTTTCTCATTAAACTTCACTCAAGGGAGTCATAAGATACAGAATACTGCATATAGAAGATAACTCAAGAGATTTACTCTAACCAGTCATGTCTAAATAGAGTAGTGACAAGCAGGCAAACACACTTTTCCTACCGTGCAGTCTGCTGGCCATCATAAGAACGTCAAGTTTCATTTCATGCAAGGTAAGATCTTGCACATAAAATCCAGAATCCATCCCCTACAAAGTCATGGAAATATGTGTGATGGGGTAAACTAAGGACAATATGAACTGTAATATTGCTGGGGTTTGCTGACGTCAATTTGAATTGGACACTTAAATGCATATAACAAAAGTTTGGCTGTTTGTGCTCTTCTATTGAACTCTGCCAGGTCATCCAGTCTCTTGCTCTCGCACACAACCACATCATTGATTCCTTTCATAAACAACCATGATCCACATTAAACACATTCTCCCTTTCAAAAGCTGTGACAGAAGCCTGCCCCTCACTTCTCTAGTGGCCAGAACATTACAGTTTCCAGTCTGAACTTAACTCACGACTGATGTATACATATCTAATCCTGCGCCAGCTTAGTCCTTTAGCTTAAACAGTTCTTTTCTTTCCCTGGTATTAACACCCATGATGTATTTAGGGACGCTTACATCCCCTTTCCACCTCAGCTTTGCAGGGCTAAGGAAGCCAGGCTGTTTTCGTTTCCTGTCTAATGTGGCTCTTCACTCTGTTCAGAATATTTTGCATCTTGCGGTACTTTAAAGTACTTGCAAAGCTTTAGACAAATTATTACATTTTACAGCCAGATGCGGCCATGATAACCTCCTGAATTACCCTGGTTACAGAATACCACCTGTAACTCCTGCATTTTGGTCATAATTTCAGGTTGAACTAGGGCGCATATTTAATACACAGCAGAGAAACAAATCCATAATACTCTAATGCATCAAGCCTCAATTGTGCTCAGGTACCAAAATGATGAGAGACTCAGTAAAGGACGTACAGAGGGTAGAGCAGTAAAAACCAGAGGCCATGAAAAATGCTGCATTGTTTTAACAAATACATGTTCTATGACACAGTGAGCATCACAAAGTGCTTTCAAAGTTAAAGCATAAACTTGTTATTCATCAACATTTATAACAATAGTAAGCTTTTCTTCACAAGGAAGACTTCTAGAAAGAGTTTCACTTCTTTTTATTTCTGTGCAAATATTTAAAAATCACTCCAGGAGTGAAGAGGGAAGACAATAAAGAAGAAAACACAGAGCTGGAAAGGGAAATTGATTAAAGACAAAAGCAAAACTAACTCTGAGGTTTTGGTTCAAACCAAAAAAAATATGGAAAACATAATGACAACATTGGGGTTTACATTTTATTTTGTAAACAATAACATAACGTAACAATAGGTCATAGCAGGGTATGTTCATCAGCTTGGCCAGTAGATCTTCAGCTGATGCAGGTCCGCAGCACGCAGAAATGTCCCCTCAGGATCTGAGATGCCCTCGGACTGACCCTTTGAAAAAGAGCTGAAGCATCCCTGGGAAGCTCACACTCCTTTATTCTAAAGACTCCAGTCATCTGGCCCTAAGGCTCACTCCTGCTACGAAGTGCCTTCTTGGATTCACGATTGCTTTGAAGCAAGTGGAACTATTTGCAGATGAGGTACTAACTCTGTATGAGCAAATACAGCACAACCTGTGGCTTAGCTTTAAGAGGTCCTGAGCACCCACGGCTTCCATTAGCTTCCTCTGAAGCTCAGAGACTTCAAAAGCAGAGCTGGCATGCCCTCAGGGCCTGGTTTTTCCCCAAGCCCAGAAGCACTGAAAACTAAAGCATAAGGGTTATCAAAGGAGTGTGTGAAAATGCACTAGATTTTATAGTGTACCTTAAATTAACACTAAACATGTATCTATCTAGTGCTCCCTGCAGCTGGTCTGCCAGTGAGACACCAACAAGGGCAGCTCTACCATTGGAAAAGCGGATGGGCTGTGACACTTTCATTACAAAGAACCAGACAAGGTCTTTCTGCCCGCAGGTCCGTGAACATACGCTTCCCCCAGGACTGATGCTTTATCAGCTAAAAAAGGCAATGCATTGGATAAACCTGTGAAGGTGTTCTAGTCTAAAAAAGAGGATCTCTGAACACTGGGATTTCTCTGTCACTGGCCATGTAAATAAATACTGCTGCAATAAGGAACACAAGTATTGTTAAGTCTGAATCTACAGCTTTCCTGTGATGCCTGGATTTAATTTCCAGTAAGCCTACACTTTACAAGAACATAATTTTTTTCTAGTTTTCTTTGGCTCTATTTTCCAGGCCTTTGTATGTTGATATAGAAGATAGAAAGCAGTCCATAAACTGTTTTAGAAACAGTATATCCTATGGATTTAGGGTAAGACATATCTTAAAGATATGAACAGAACCATCATTTCTACCTCTGTACCTCCACAGGCTTTTGCAAGTACTGTGGCCACTATCCTATCTTCATTTCTGAAAACAATGGTGCTTTAAGATCTGGCCATCCATTCTTCCTATCAGCTTAATTAAAAGCTTCATTAAATGAACTGTTTCACTTTGTACTGAAACAAATTAGGAATACTTACATGATCAGTCAGCTGAGCAGCAGATAATGAACAGCTGAGAGACAGTAACAACTGAAATCAGTACAGCTGTTTAAAAGGCATGGGCATGACTATCTTTCAAAATTTGCCATATCCTTCTGAAACAGATAAATATGCTAATAAATACACCCCTCCCACACCTAGATTTCCTAATTACCCTTGTGTGGTCTGCTGTAGCCGTATGGGATCCAGGACAGACCTGAGAACAGAAACCAGAGTCTGCCTTTACTGCACCCACTTCTCAGCTGATCATACCCCCGGGTGTTGGCAGTAGCACCTGGCAGGTTCCCTTTTAATCTGAACTCCCTCCAGCAAGTTCCTCTTGACAAACCTGCTAATGCATTTTTGTCTACAAACAGCTGTGAGGCTGATTTTATTGTTGTCCATAAAGCAACTGCATTTGCAAAAAAAAACTTGGGCAAAGAAATATCGCAGAGGAAGTTCTAGCAGTTTCATGAATGCTCATGTAAATATGCTTTGGCATGAGCGTCTGCACAAGTGACTCATTCAAGCCCCCCCTTGTTTACTGAACATTTCTGCCATTCACTCAGTCTGTCATGACAGACTCACATGTGACTTGTCGACACTACATCGTTGGCCACCAACAGATGATCGCCATGCAAAACCACAATGAATCACTCACAAGCAACTCTAAAACTGAAATTTGTCTGCATAAAAGCCTATGTGATCGCTTACTTTAAGTAACACACAAATTTATCAAGACTCAAAACCTTGTGTCAAGACAAAACCAGAGCTATATTTGCTGAAAGTAGTTGCTGTGATTTAGGTGAGGGATACAGAACCACAAAGAAACTACCTGTTCAGCACAAGCCACTGATTTATGGGCACCGTGGCCTAAGCAATAACTTGTATTTCCTAAAAGGGTTATCTCACCCCAACTACCAAAGCAGGCAATATGAGCTGCCATCACACATAAGAACAGATTCTCTATATGTACATACAGATGCATATGATAATCTTTAACACGAATTCACCCCAGAGACACAGGTGAGTAGCAAACAATCTGAAACAAGCTCCCACTTATTTCTAATCCAGGAAATCAGACTAAAATTCCTCAATGGGGTTTGGGTTTTCTATTTGTTTTGTTTTGTTTTGTTTTACATACAAAGAAAATCCGTGCTCCCAGGATAAGGAGATGCTGTATGCCAAATGTCAGCATGGAGCACATTTTTACATCCAGCTTCTAAACCCATGAATAAAGAAAAGTGCTTAGCAGAAATACTGACAGAAGTTTAACCACAGTGGGCCAAAGTTAGCCTTGTGTAGGTGCAGGCAACTCCACTGATGTTAATGGACTTACACCAAGGCTAGAGTTGGCCCAATGCCTCTAACTGGCACAGTTAAAATCTGCAGGCATGATACGGAAAGACCACAGCCTGGAGGGACTGGATGCTTCCCCCTGAACATGTTGGGATTCGAGTTCGTCAGAATGGATTGCATCAGTTCCTTCATGAATAAGCACCTGCAGATTCACCCATGATCAGCTCTAAAGAAACTTGATGCCAGCTTTTCATGGGACAGTGATTACGGCTTACAGTGCTCCTAGTAAATTGTAAAGCCTAAGGGATGATAATGTACCCCACACTGGCAGAAACCTCTGTCAGGCCTCCTTTTGCACACAGTGCTGGCTTTGGGTTTTTTTAAGAGAAAGACCACACAGAGATTTTGACATCCTGTAAATGGAAAGCTGTAGCTGGTTTCTAGATGTGATGAATCCAACCCTGAGGCCTTAGCTTCAGCAGGGACTGAATGATCAAGCTCAAGGAAAACAATGGTGCATTATCAAATTAATTTCACAGCACAGATCACGTGAGATTCCCCAGAGTCCCTGCAATGCCAAAACACAATCCGATTGTGTAGATCAACAGCACAACTGTTGTCATTAAGGGTAAATTAACTGGCCAGACTATTTCCCTGGTGTAACCTCACTTGAATCACTGAGTAGGACAGTGGGATCCTGCAATAGATGAGTTCCATGTGGAATTTGACCAGCTTCAGGTTTTGCCAATCAGCGGAATTTCCAATCTATATCTAGATTAGTAGATTCAGTAATATTGCATAAAATCCTGCTCTGACGAGGAGCTCCACATAGGCATAAATTTTGTTGATGTGGAGTCCCACTGCTTTGAAGTAAATCGTGCTTGCTCCAATTTCATTAATGGAATGACAGTGCATCACAGCAGGCGACCTCCAAATTCTACACACACAGGGAAGCATAAATACCCATACACAGTCTGACACAGACTGCATCTGTATTATAATCAAATTGAAAGTGATCTGGGCTACAGTCCTGCAAAGAATTCTGTATGGGCACATCTAGAAATATATCTTTGGAAACATTTGTTGAAAAGCTGTCCTGAGCAAAGCAGCTTAATCTTAGCAAATGCTGAGAACCTTGAAGTGCACACACTGAAATAGTTCAGCACAGCACAAGATCTTACAACACTGTAGAAACCAACATGACAGGTACGTTAGGGATTTAACTAAAAACATTCAGAGTTAAATGTATGGTCTGCTACCACGAGCTGAAAGATGAAAACTTTCCGACTGCAACTTCTGTAGCTTCGTTACAGCCTAAGTCCGTGCAGATGAGGCAGACACTCAGCAAGAGCTACGCAAGCAACTTGCAGCCCAAGTTCTACATTTCACATGCTTTGAATTCGGTGGCATGTTCTAGTGAAAGGTGTTGCTGATTCACCATTTAAAAAAATTGGTGATACAGAAGAAAACACTGGTATGACACACAACATAAGAGGTATGGAGCAAGAAGTTTAACAACATAAAGGTCAAGATCATGTATTTAAAAAGCAGCAAGAATATTGTGGATATCCCTGGCTAGAAAGAGGAAGAGAAAGAACTGGGCTTATAACTGCATTCAGCTGAGCCATTAACAGGGCATAGTTGTTAAAAAGACAAGCAAAACCACATTATTGTATTAAAACACATTTTTCTAGCAGAGGTGGGAAACCATTCATGGAGCTGTACAGCACAGTTCTACCCTGTACCCAAAGAAGAGGAATTCAAACTTGAGGAGGCCCAGAGAAAAGCTACTCATGCTATCACTTTATGAATCTCATGAGTTTAGACTGTTTAGCCTAGTAAAACAAAAGCTGAGAGGGGAGATGATTACTGGCTATAAATATATCAGGAATATAAGAGCTATTTAGGTTAAAAGAAAGTGTTCAGACAAGAAAATAAATGATATAAGCTATCTATGAAAAGAATTAGCATACACCTTAGAAAATATTTCTGACTATCAAAGGACTGACTTTCTTTAAGTTTTCCAGTAAAAACAGTGGGGACAAGACACCTACGTGCTTTAAAAACAGGTCTTGCTAGAGGTATTAAGGACTGCGCAACTTTCCAGAGCACGGAACAGAGTCAACAGTCTGGAGATGTCATCCCAGTCTTGCATCTCTGTGGGGTACTTGAGATTCCACAGCCCTGATGAGGAATGAGGGTCCCACTGTGCTTGGCACTATACATGGGCTTATCACAAAATGATGGACTCTTACTGTACTGTAGTTTTTCTATGTCTTGTCTTACCTGATAGATTCAAAGTGCACCTTACTTAAAAATTAATGAAGCAATCTGGCCAAAATTTAAGTCAAGGCCACAGGATTTGAAGAGAGAAGGATTGGAGGGGAGTAGCAGCTGAGGAAAAAAATACTTCAAAAGCAGGAGTGTTAATACAGGGCAAATAAAAATGTACAACTCCAATCTAAGCAACAGCTATGCCTAGACAATAAAAAACAACAGTAAACCTTGTGGTAGCATGTTACTACTTGTCAGGTGAACATAAAAATTGACTCTATGAGTGCTCCTAGCCCATTGCAAATGAGAAGTGAAGCATGTTCACCTAAATAAAACAACCTACAGCAAGAATTTGGAGATGTGCAGCTGGAGTGATAACATCTTACTCCAGCTCAACTCCAAGTACACTGACATATTTGATGGCAGCTTCCACTGCACAGAGAATCAGCTACCAAAGAGTAACTCATTACGCTGTGGTCCCACAATGTAAGTAGTCACATCAGCATACTGCAGGCAGCTGTAGCAATAAGCCTTCCCTGACACTTATAAATTCTATATGGTATATGTATTTGGGGGTGTAATGCATAATTTGCATGACATATTTAGAAAGCTCTAATTAATTTTGTGATTGATGCTCTAAAACTACTGAGTGAAGTTAAGATTTTTTTTTTAATTGTTAAATTACATTTGTGAATTAACACGAGCAGGGCTGAGTAATCACTACTTCATGTTCATGTATAGTTCATTCAGTTCAATTAAGTTCTGGTGTATGATGAAGAGGACAAAATAGCCAGACAAAATGCTGTTGCAAGAATCTTAGTGACAACTAATACAGTTTAGAAAAGAGTAATAAAAATGGTAGATTTTGTTTAAACTTTTTGAAGAAAATAAGTCTGAGGTTTATTAAGGAGGCAAGATATGTACTATTACTGGTTGAACTATCTCATGCTCAGAGTGATGAAGTATTTTGTGAACTATCCTTAGGACACATTCCACCCTGTCCAGCAATACAGTCACGTCTAAAGGGGAAAACAGTACCTGTTTAACAGCATATCATACAGATGGACAAATATTTTAGGGGAGAAGATAAGGAATACTATAACTGATTGAAATGCTATCGAGAACTAAATGCAGAGGCAAATATAGAATCTCTTGAACATTCCTTGTACAGGGAACATCTGGAACTCTTCCTCCTGGAGAGAAAGCTAAATATTCCTTGTATCTTGTTTGGCTTTTACCTTACTACATACCACTATGGTAGGAGAGAATCAGTGAAAAAATAATAATGATACCATTACCATCAAGGATTAAAAGGGATCAATTGAATTTTTAGGGCAAAAAACATGTATTATTTTTCGCTGTGCCTTACTGGCTGGTTGGTAAGGTTACTTGTTACAAGTCTGAGAAGGGTAATTTAGAAGAGAGGAGTCAGTTGATAAGCCAAAAGTAAATATGGATCTATATTCTCCAAACTCATCAATCCTAATTCTTTGTATGGAGAAATTTCTCCACAGACCCTCTCTCTTAGTGTAGAAACTCAGGAAAATCAATGAGTGTATTACTTTTGTTATTTGCCACACACCCTCCCACCCCAGCTGTGGCTGCTTTGGTCCCCCTGGTGATGGTGCTTAGTGCTTACTCACACACAAGCCCAACACACCTTTCTCTGGAGACTTATTCTCCTCAGTAGCTCACCATGGCACCAAGAATACAAATTGCTCCAATTTGCAGTCTATCCAAGACTCAGGGGATCAAAAGCTATGAGCGCCGAGGTATGAAATGGGTGGATACTGACCATGATAAGACAATTCAAACATCAGAATCACTTCTTACCTTAAAGATAATGACTCCAGCAACATTCTACCCTTTGGCAGAGGAACTCAGCACATGAATCACGATTATCACCCTCAATTCTGTGCTGAAGATCTGGTCATATCTGACTCTTGTGAGAACCCAGAGGATCACGCCCCAGGTCGAGACCTGCAGAATGCTGGTCACATCCTCTTTAAGCCGTGACATGACAAGCAATGCTTTTCCACACCATCAGCAGAGGTGCTGTTACCATGAATTCCTAGCGCCAGTGGGTTCTCTGTACACATGCTGACAGATGCAACTACTGTTTATCTATCAGTGAGCTCTTCACCTTCAAGAAGTCCACATGAGAAAGACAAAACCTTTTACACATCCATCTTTCTCAATTTGCCAGGCACACCAAAAGGAAGACCACAAAGCAATGCTAACTGACTGGAGAGCAGATGAACACTGTTAACATTGTGCTGCACAGGCAGCACAAGTCAATTCCTGCAGCAGACGCTCATTTGATCAAAAGTGGTTCTGCTGGCAATTTACTTTTCTTGATCCCACAGAAAAAGAGTTTTAGTCTCTGTTTTAAACTTGACATCTACTTGCTGCCCTCAGGAAAATCACGGCCAGATAAATGATTTTCAAAGACAAGACAGTTTCTTTTTTTCAGATTCAGAAAATGATTTTGTCTTGATGAATAATACAGGCTTTATTCGTTTAACTTAACTCAGAGCTACAAAGCACCTCTGCTCTCTCCAGGTAGCCAAGGACACATGCATTTTTAACACACCTGTCTCAAAATGAGTTTGCAGGGCAGGCAGTCAAAAAATCCATCCTGTAACTTGGATAATGAGATATGGAGCCATTCGAAACCACTCAACATGCAGCTCCGTGCTGCCACTTCTGCAGATTCACTTTACTAAGGAGGGCTACATTGTAAAGCATTTCTCTTTTGGGGAAGGAAAAAAAAAAAAGTTATGCAAAACCAGCATTTTTAGAAGCATCACATACTTCCAGATCACCACAGAATCCTGAGACTTCTCCAGAAAGTATACAGAAACACCACTGGTTACTCCACAACATCGAAACACAGATAATTTAACAAGAGAAAGTTACAGTCTCCTCCGAGTTTGCTGGATCTAACATCAATATTGTCTTGTCCTGACCCTTTCTCTCTCATTTCCAATTCCCTCCTTGCACCCACACACCAAATTTCTCCTCTCCACACTCTAACCACTTGTGCTTTTGACATCACATCCCAACATGTTCCCACATCACTCAACATCTCCACCATTTGGTTCCCAACTAAGGCAAATAATCCAGTCCCACATCAAAGCAACAAGTAGGAGCAATCTGAAAACTGCACAGGTTTCAGTAATGGAAGACAGCAAGGAACAAGCAAGGTCTTATTGCCAAACAGCGAGGAAAATTAATGAGGCTTTCAAACGCCCAACTGGCAGTGTTAGTGCGTTAAAAGAATGTAAAAGAGGGGAAAGGACCATCTGCCTGCCAACTATGAGTACTCTCTGGCTGGTGCTAAAAACTCCACTGACTGCTGGGCTTGAAATTCAGGTATTAAAGTTTAAGGGATGTGTTCAAGACTTTTATGAAATGAATGTGATTTACACCAAAAGACACAGCCAGTGATGGTTTTTATCCTCTCTTACTTTTACTAGTATTTTTCCTCTAAATGGATTCTCTGGATCTTCAGCCACTGGTAAAATATCAGGCTTCCAAAAAAGGATTCTTTTTAATTTACAATTAATCATAAAATATATGAAACAGAGGTTGACGTATAATTCCAGATTGCTACTTGGTCATTGAGCTGAAATAAAAGAAAATGGTAGCTTAATCATCAAACTGAATGATGGCAAGGATAGTCTAAAAAGGAGTATTTTCCTCTGAAACCCTTTTGCTCTACATCCAGATTCAAATCTGACACAGCGAAAAGGAAGGGCTCCTCTAGGATTTGGTGATAGATGAGCCTGTTTTAAAGATAAGGCACCATTTGACACAGTAGTGATTAGTATTTGGTTTCTGAAGGTTTTACAATAGCACCTACAAGTGACATTACCCCTAACTTGCAGCTGGGAAGACTGAAGTATCTCTGCTACTTTTGCACCATATATCCCACACACACACCCCCATACACAGTTTAGGGAAAACAATCTGTACTTCTCATGCACAAGCCTCCATTCAGAAGCTGTCCTGACTTAGCCTGACAAGCAAAATCACTTTCCCAGGGCTCCCACATGAACAGGTGTTAGTGTTCACATTAAAAATGAGGGTTAGTGGCTTCCCACTGCATGGACTCATCTTGCTCCAAGACTGTGGTGCCACATTTTCAAAGGTATCCAGGACTACAGTTTTATTCAGAGCACATAAGATGCACAAGTGGCTTTATCAAAGGACATGCTGGAGTTTGAGCTGGGCATTAATTAATGGCACGGGAAGATGTACATTTCCAGAGTGAAACCTGAAGCAGCATAAACAGCAATTTATAAGAATGAAGCTTACACTGATCATTGATCACTGACACAACACATGGTAACAACAGAGCTACCTACAAATACTGGAAAAGTGTAGAAATCTAAAAAGAGTTAGTCAGGAGAAGGGGAAGGAAATTAATCAAAGTTTCGTCTGGCTGTTAGGTAAAGTTCACTATTGGTGAATTGTACGCTTTCCCAAGGGAAGCAATAGGTGCTTAGCTATTTAAAGTCAACAGGAGAAAATTAGGGAAAAATCCCACATTAGCAAGGGATGAACTGGACAGGCTGTCAGCCCTTTTCCATTCTAATTAGCTTATGATTTACTAATAATTCTTCTTTGGGTCAAAGGGTCAAAAGGTTAAAAGACCCCCACCATTCTGCTTACTAGTTTCCATAAATGTATGTTACACAACAGACAGAAAGCACAAGCTTTCCCTGTACAATATGCTGTATCTGTCACCTTGCAATTACTGAAATATTGTGCAGCAAAGCCTTTTCACCACAGAGATTTTACTTTCTAAATGATGGTGAGGGTCACTTTAACCAGAACTTGCACTTTGCAAAACAGCAGAGCAGTTGCACTATGTTTCTCTGAGACTAAGTGTGCCTGGAAGCTATGCCTGGATGAAGAAAACAGGTTGTGATTAAGATCTACTGAGACATCTGTAGCAATTCAGGGCTCTGTCTACAAACACTGTTTGCATTCCTAGCAGCTCTAATGCACTTTCAGCTCAGGGTCCAAACTTCAAGACACCTTGCATCAGCCATAGCTTAGGTGGACCAGGAGCCCATTGCACATCTCATACTGCTTCTGGAAGAAGACAGAGACAAACAAAAGACAAAGTGAGCAGTTTTATGTTCAGACAGGACAAAAGATGTGCTACGAGTTGGAAGAGTTGGAAGAAGCCAGTTATTGCAGGTAGGCTACAAGGAGAGGCATTTGGAAAAGGGCATTTCCCCAGTTGTGGAAAACAAAGAAACTTGTTGTCATTCTAGAATTAAAAGCCTAGGTGGGTTGCCAGAGATGAAGGAAACAAGGGCAGGGAAAAGAAACGAAAGGAAGAAGTTTAATGATTCGGTTATCAGCCATGAATTGCCCATGTTCAGAGATGGGATTCAGAAGAGAAGCCAAGCATGGGGAGGAAAGGAGCAGAGACTGCATAAGGACATTTTTTATTCTCCCTGGTTTTCTGACTCCTATTGTGCCTGAAAGGACAGAGTTAATGGGTTAGAAATCCTCTGAAAATCCTATTTTATCTAGAGAGATAAATTGTGGTCCAGAATGAGCTGGGATCTAGAAATACAAGGATACAGAACTGGAAAAGACCACATGAGCAACCAAGTTTTACCCTCTGACCATTTATGGCGGTGGTTAGAAGCATAAAATTAAAATGCCTGCGCTAACGCATTCCTAGCTTAGCCAGGCCAAGGTGAGGCCTGCTAACTAAGACAAGCTGCGGGGCACGCAAAAGCACCAGATGTTTTCCTGCTAAATGACTAATCGTGCCTTCACCCTCAGTAAAGTGTTCAAGTGGCATGAAGAGACACATTCTTGGCTTCATAAACAGCTACCGTTAGCATCCAGTTGAAAATGTCATTAAAAGTCTGTGTATTTCAGCCCAAGGTTGGAGTGGCTGAAAACTCCTCCTTCCCTCACCACCCCAACTAGCCCGTCAGACAGATGCGGAGGTCTTCTGGTGAAACACAAACAGCTGTAATCACTGGATTAGGTACGGTTATAAGGATGAAAGCAAAGGACAACATCCAAGCACTGCAGCCTGCAGGGACTGGGCAGAGGGAGGGAAAGGAGCTGCCAGCATCTCGTGTGGGGCCGGAGAGAGCTCTGTCCCGCCGGGAGGGCAGCTACCCTGTCGGCAGCAGCCCAGCCGGCGGCAGATGGGAGCTTGCCCATTTCTGACAATGCAGATGGGAATCAGGAAAGGAACAGAGGTTACAGGGCAAACAGCATGAGAAAAGTTGGAGCTCAGCCCATTTCCAGCCAAAAGAGCCACACCATTTACCAGCCTGCAAGAGAAGCAATTCAACTGAAGTTTGCTCTTGCCTTTGGGGGGGGATTTCTGACAGAGAAACAGAAGACACCTGCCCTCCTGCATTTGGCAGGGCAGATCCATGACCACTAAGGACAACCTAACACAGCAGCACTTCCCTGCATCAGGAACCCGTGAACTCCAGGTTATAAAACACTGTCATCATCCCCCTCACCAAAGAGGGCAGCCAAGGCCAAACGGCTCTTTCTGAGCAGTGGTACTATGATTATCCTTTGCAGACCACTGTCAATAAACCGCAACACCCTAGAGATCCTTCTCTCTCCAGCAGGTATAACACCCCTAGCAGAAGAGGACAAGCATGGGGATCTGTTGTTACATGAGCCCTTCCCAATGGGAACAGGATGCCAACCAAGTGCGCTCTAGATTTTTTACTGTAACTCCCTGTCAGACTGCCAAAGGTATTAAATAACAAATCTGCTTATTTTCAACCATGACCACAGTTCAGTGCAGCCAAGTGAAAACAGTCCATTGCAGGTGGACAGCATATAAAGCACTACACCCAGCCCCTGGAGAGGGCACCCTGCCCTTTACGACGTGTATTCCAGCTGTACTGCAACAGATGCACAGTCCCCATCCAGCTTAAAAAAAATACTGGCTTTGGTAGACTCACTAGTTTAAAGGTAAAATATGCTATTGGCTCTAACTTCAGTTGTACAACATTGATATATTCCACCTTCTGTTAAAATACAATCTTGGTAGCTATCCATGTCTGATGCAGTAATGAAAACCAACCTGCTTCTAAAGACCACGAGTCGTGCAAAATGAGAGGAACTGTGAACTGGGCATGCCAGCAGGAGTAAAATGCAAAAACTTCTGAAACAGAAAAGTTATGCACAGTCCTCAAGAATACTTGGTTCAGATTAGAAGAGAGGACAAGTATCTTTAAAAGACAGCCTGATCCAAAGCTGATGGAAGGAATTTTAAGACACCCTCTCCCTTTTATTTCAGTGATCTTTGGATCAAGTCCATAACAGAAGGCTCGTAGCCAATTCATAGGCTTGAAATTCAGGAGAAACAAACACAGTAACTTCTTGAGTAACCTGAGAGACAATTTGCTCTCGGCGTTTCGGTCCACATCAAAGCTGGTGCCAACTAATCAAGTTGATGGGAACTTCAGTGGCAGTTGGACCCTTGCAATGTGCATTTCTAGAGAGGAGAAAGGAGAGCATCTTCATTTGCAGCCCACTTCAAAGTCGAGTTAGCTAGGGTATCACGGGAACATGGACCACTGACATGAGAGCCTTGGCAACTCTTTTTTAATCTCTTAGTCCTGACAGGAAGCTCAACAATTAAAGCTAGTGTGCGAGCCTTAATGTACTGGAGAGGTCTGGCTTTCAATTCAAATGCTGAGGTTTGGCAAATCATAGCCAACAACAGCCACAGAGTCAGCAGCTTGTTTCCAGTTTGTGAACTCTGTACGCAAGCTGGATTTCCACTCCAGGAAGGGAAGGGGTGAAGGGAAATAATTCAAGTTATCATGCCTTTGGGGTCTATGTTTTTTTAATTTCTTTTTTTTTCCGCCCAGGCTGGCACATGTCGCTAGGAGCAAAGCCAACACTAGACACACAGTGTGTCAAGTGACTCACCGCTGATCACTGCTTGTTACTGGGAGCACAGGTGTGGAGGAAACTAAGAACGGGAAATGCAGACTTCTTGCATCAGAGGAAATAAGGGTGGCTAATGCCAGCTGCTCTGCAAGTAATTTGGGGAATGAACTGGAAGAGTTAGCAGCAGCTAACTGGTGGGAATCTAGTTTTTCTGCAAGCACTGCTCCAGCAGGGTGGGTTTCAGAGACAATGCTGCCAGTTTGAACAAGAACATCTTGTTTTTAATAGCGCACATCTGTCCTTTCTGTTGTTTTGATAAAAGAAAGGGTCATTTCAAACGAAAATCACCAAAGGGGAGCTGTGCTTCAGACTGTTTTTTTCCTACGCATACAACTAATATGCAGAGATGGGAAACCATTTGAAATACATAGCACTTTTCAGGCAATTCTTGAAAACAATCTCAAATTAATTCTCACAACGCTAGAAAATGCTGTCATCTTTTTCTTTTTTCCTTATGCATTATTACTTCAACAGAGAAAACTGATACTGACTTCCCATTGTTTGCCGAAGGCAATGAGTGAGCTGCTGGTAGGGATGAGTTTAGAAGTTAAAACTTAATTCCCAGGTTTGTACTTAAGCAATCACAGCACATGTCTCTTTCTCAGTCAATTCATGTCCCTTTCTAACTGCTATCATAGACCAAAGCAGGTGACATTTATACAGGATTACTTGACTCCAAGCAACGTTAATACTTGCAATTCTGTAGCTGGCCCGGACTAAGTGTTCCCAGAGCTTTACAAATCCCAGTGACTAAAGCCTCACAGCATCTCTGTGAAGTACTGTTTGCTTTGTGAGGGGGCTGACTAACGAAGCATGGAGTGTTTATGGGACATGCTCATATTCACACAGTAAGCCCGTAACAGGACTTGATGATAGCCATGGATGCCAGGTTGTTCCCAGATGTTTCAGGAATGCTCTGAGCCTTCAACCTATGTTCAGCACAAGAGCCCATTCTGCCCTTCCTTCAATTCAGTTTTCAGTCAGAAATATTCTCCACAAGAGGCACAGAAAAGATGTAAGAAGACCCTGTCCAGTGATTTTGAACAACCTCATCAAGGCTAGACATCTACACACAGAAATTTTGTAAGTTGAAGGGACCAGTCACAAAAAATTCTATTGTTTTGGTTCTCTAAACGAATTTTTGGGCTATGTGCAGTGTAAGGTGCATACCATTTAACCTTTTAACATTGTTAGTTGTAGGTGCCAATAAACTCAATAAGGGAACATTTGAAATCAGTTCCACCTAAGTGTAAAATCGATGCTACCTGTCACAGAACAGTAAAACGTTAAGGCTCCTGCTGTACTGTATGGTTTCAACTCCTAACTACACAAAAATACACACAATGCTCTCTAAGATACTGCAGTCCTGCTAAAACAATTTTCATTAAATGCCTCAAAGAGCTAAAGAGATTGTTATCTGAAAACAAAGAGAAAGAATTTAAACCACAAGGCACTTGGATTTCAGATGGATTCCCACTGCTATTTATGTTACAGAGACAGGTTGAAGTTCCACGTGAGTGGCACAGCACTAGTTGCTATCCACAGAGCAACTTCTCATCCCAAAAGAACTTTTGATCTCAATGAACAAACCAGATTACACGTACTCTCATTCACAGTGGAAAGTTGAGGCAGAGAGCGCTCATCAGACATCCTCTTGGAGTGAATTTAAGCTTCCTGTCCCTGCACCATCTGACCTCTGCGTGAGTTAGAACTTCCTGCAAAAAGGAAATTATTGCCCAATAATCCGGGATGTAAATCTAAATTGCAATAGGTATTTCCTGCTAACTCCCCGAGCGGATACTGTATTACACAGTCAGAATGTCTTCTTGTGGTTAAGAGGATTACACTAAACCACATAAAGACACTCTTTAGTTATCATTCCACCACAGGCAGGAGACGCAACCACTGCACAGGTAGGCATACCTGCGCTAGCTGACAAGACACAGGCTGTATTAGCACTACCAACATCCTAGGTACTTACTCGGGCAGTTCATGCCTTTGCTTTTAAAATAAAGCCCTTAGAGCCATGAAGGAACAGCCCTTGAGCTTTCAGAGGTAAAGTGCGTAGAGAAATAAAACTCTAAACCTGTTAGCTGCTAAAGATGTTTTTGTTTAAGCGACATATTCGTTCCTTCACAGTCCATTATCTGACCAGGTTCAGCTACATCTAATTGCTCCAGTGAGGAAAAAAGAAAACAGCAACTGTAAGAAGAGAGGATATTTGTAAGTTAGTATGTGTGTGAGTGGGGATGGTTTTATGAATTTAACCCATCCAAAGACAAGCAGGCGCAAAGAGTTGTCCCCATTAACATGGTATCACACAGCATCCAGTTGCCCCTCTCAGCTCCAGCATTCCCAAGTCCCCTCCAAATGCCACCTCCATCGCCTGCAATCCTGAAGCAAAGCCAGGAAGAAGCACAGCACGTGTGGCATGCTGCACTCTAACAGCAGAAAGGAAGTTTTGGCTGCTGACTCCACAGTAAACCTTTTCTTTTCATTAAGGATATGTCCAAACAGTATTTCACTGGCAGACATGGTCTTCTGCTTGGACTCAAGACAGCCATTTACAAGCTTTGTTCACCTGCGTCCTTAACTGGAGCTCTCATTTGGCTATGGCCTCTTACTTCTCTTTCCCACATAAGCAACTCCACCTCAGAAGTGGAAGTGCTCTAAACTCTGGCTAATTAACTCAGCAGGAGAAAGTTAGAGCTCAAAATCTACCCACCCCTATCAGAAACTCCTTACCTGTAGTTAGGAAACATGAAGCTGCTGACAACTCTTAAACACTCATCCCACAAGAAATGTATTTCTCCCATAACTTCTGGGGAATTACTCTTATACAGTCTCAACATAAGAAATCCTGGGAAACAGTGACACCCACATATACACACACCTTCCCAGAAGCAAGTGCAGAAACTCTAAGGATGTGCACATGGCTTTGCTATCGTACTTGTTCAGATGCAGCTTCCAACCTCCTAGATGAGTTGTGCAATGAAGACAAGGATATGCATCTGTGACTCAATTGTTCTGCTCTGGCACAGCAAGGCCAGGCAGCAGGACACCTTCACTCCTCTCTCAGCTCTGCCTCTGACTGCACATCCCAGTCCTAAGCCTCTAAACACCAGCGGACAAATCTGAAAAGGAGGTGCCTTGCTGGAGAGGCATGGCTCCAAGATCCCCAGTGTCTTTAACTCTACATGACTTCCATCTGCTTTGAGCTTTGAGGACCCCTGAGACCAGAAACGCACAACCAGGCATCCAAAAATGGAGGCTGTACCTCATTAGCCTGCATGAAAAGTCATATCCTCTGCTGTTCTGTACAAGTGGCGTACAACCATATATACATCTTAGTACATCTATGCCTATTAATACAACACGGAGATGTTGCATATTGGCCGTAATCTCTCTCTGTTTCACTTTATCCTCCTCTAAAATAGAAATAAATAATACCCACACAGCATGGCAAAGCACTTTGTAATCCCCAAATGAAGGGTTCCGTAGGTGTGAAGTATTCATAAGATGTATTTATTTTCAAACTGCAAAAAAGCTTGCTGCTGTGTTCCCTGGCTGTATTTAGCAGATCTCTCCACTGTGCAGATCTGAAGCAGACATCAGGGAAAGGAATGCTGTGATAATCAACTCCAAATCCCACAATCTATTTGTTCTACTAATTAAAGGAATATTTACTCAGGAAGCAGGTTTACACTAGATGAATAGTTTCTAAGAACAAATATGATTTAATTATGTGTAGATGCAAGAAGCATACTACATATTAAGTAGATTAATTATGCTCATTAAAAATACAGGCAAAATTGGTGCTTGGCTATTAATTTTCGATGTTGGAGAAAAGAAAGGGTAAGAAAGGGTTCACAGAGTTGTCTGCTTTAGAAGCTTATTTAAAAGTGATCTGCATTTTTTTTTCCAAAAGAACCAGAACAAGTCCTTTGCATAATTTAACTTCATTTACTCACCACATTTTATAAATAAATTGTATTCTAGACTAAAAGAATAAATTTTCTAGAATTAAGTAACAGAGCAAGAAAGAAGTGAAGCACCTTGAGCAAGGAATAAAGCAGGTTTTTAAACAATGACATGATGTGTGAGTGAGGATAAACAGGTTAAAGAAGTGCCACATAGCATAGTAACAAAGAGAAAGAGAGTCCTTACAGGGGCCAAGGCAGAGCAGGCCAGCGCTGGGGAGTGTTTAATGATACAGGAACTTGCAGCATATTCGGCACCTCCATGCCCGCATTCTGTAGCGAACACCAGACACGGTGTGGCTATAAGAAAGCGAGAAACAACCTACAACATGAGTTGTGTGGAAAAGTCTCGCTGCCAACAGCTATTTTCTTTAATAAACAAGACAGACTCCCAGTCTTTGGAAGGTGACAAACACTTAAGCAGAAAAGTAAAGAGGTCTTGGTGGGGCTTCAAATAGCGAGATGGCAACTTTGAACTGAATCCATGGATTATAGCATACAGAGTGCTTTGCTTTAGTTACGGAAAGAGCTGATAGAGAAAAGCAACACAATATTTTGGTATCAAAATAATTTGTCAGAATTGTGCATTTGATGACACTGTGGATTAAAAAAAATGTATTTTTTAACAGTTACCATAAATATTCATAAGGTATCCATCAACAGCATTTGGTCTTGCTTTATAGGAAAAAATAATTTCCCAGAAAGGGCAGGGACTATTTCAAGGTCCTTCTGCTTTAACATAAAGAATTTGTCATATTTCTGCTGTCAAACATGAAAAAGTGACTGTGACTGCAGCACTCTCATTCACTGCCTCCCTCTACGAGCTTAGACAAGTGACTCAACTTTTCTTTTCCTCAGCTTCTTTCTTGGTAAAAAGGAAATTTGTTTACTTAGGAATCATAAAGGACGATGCAATGGGTTTGATATATTACAGCTGGATAAGGCACAAAATAACACCACAACTTTTTTGTAAATTCTTCTTCCTGTCCTCTGCATGTGCTACTAAGTATCACGGAGCAAGACAGTTTTACTTAATTCTTGACTGTCTTCTTACTGCTGCCTTTTATTTTCTGCACAAGCTTCCTCCATTTTCAATATCCTTGAAAAAGAAGAAGAATTTACTGGCATCACACCACACTTCAACGTGCTGTTACCACCTGGTTTCACACCAACCAGAAAGTTGGCTTTTCCTGTTTGCTCCTGTGTTTGCAAGTATGTGGAAGACTTCAGTTCTCAAAGATACAGACTTTAGCCTAAAAGTAAAGTTTTTAGGACTCTTGCTGAAATGGAACATAGCTAGTCTTGTGGATGAAAATTCAGAGATTAATATATTTTAAGCACATCTCCAGTTCCTAGTAAGGTTTAGCTACTGCCAAGTTCTGCTGAGCCTGTGTCTGGCTGAATGGTAGAGGTATAGTTAATGCTGTCTGAGGTCAAGGAATGGACTAGATGATGCGACAAGATCTGTTCTATGAAAGTCTGGCTACCGATATATTAAATTAGCGTCTGACTGTTTATCAGATGCAGCTCAATATTTCATTACAATGTTTAAATTTCAGCCTTTAAAAAAATACAAACCAGAAATTTAGAAGGATATGGGAAAAAGGAAACACAACCTTTGAAACCCTCTGTGAAACAAAGGGGCCAGCAAAATAGAAAGAACTTTGTAGCATTTGGAAATTAATAGCAGCCCGTTTTTATCAAATAAATGCTGTTGTAGCTGAAACAACACAGATTGCAGACACATTTGTAGCTTTCTGTCTTACAGAGAAGCCAAAGTTTTCGGGGAAAGATCTTCCTACATCAATCTGCTTTGAAGTGCTTCCTACAATCATGATAATCCGTTCCAGAAACTGGTCATAATAGAAAACACCATTTCAAAGCAGTCTACAAAGCACATTTCTAAAAATGCTTTCAGTTATACCTCGATTGCAAGTATGCCACTGAGCCACTTACTTTTTCATCGGGGAGGGTTGGCTGTGATAAGCACACATTTTTCCTGATCTCTTGCCTTTTAATCATGTCTATCAAGTCATTGTAACTGACAGACATGTTAGCTCTGCTATTCAAAACAAATAAGAGATGCCTAAATTAGACTGCTGCATTTTAAAGAGGTACTGTCAGGTTGAAAACCTGGGGCCAACTCATGCAGCCCTGATGCAGGTAGTATGCCAATTTCAAAAGCAAATAGTCCTGGATAAGAACTGCAAGATGTGAACTTTTGGGGTTTTTTTAATTTTAACTTACATAATGGAACTTCTGCTACTGGTGTCCCTTGGTGCAGGATCAGGCCCTTAGACCATTAGAACTGCAGACATCAGATTATTTCCAATTTAAACCCTTGATTCTACCAGGTAGAAGTCTGCCATGTAAGTAATCCCACTGGTTCAGATCCTTGTGATAACTTCATTGAAGCACTTCCGTAGTCCATTTGCTCCATTTGTGGAGAAAAGTCTTGCTCAACCCAAGTGAAAACTTCAGAGGTTTTTTTTCCTTCCTCAGCTGAATCAGCCTGGGAAAGGAAAAAAAAAGCAAGCCTCATTATTTTACTTCTGTTTCTAATCAATTACTTCTTCATCTCCTGCTCAAACATTTGGGAAGCTTAAAATTCAACAGAAATAGAGATCTTGTTGTTTTGGGTTTTGTTTTAATTAAAATGCTTCTCTTGGTGCTGGGCTTTGCAACAGCATAATCTTGCAGGCATGGTTTTGGAGAGTGCCCCTGGACCGATACCATCCCTATGCAATCCTTTCCCGTAGGTACAAACTTGCCTTTGAGTTTTTGGGCTCATACTACTAGTTCTCAGTCAAGCAGAACTTCAGCTCTTCAATAAGGCTGCAGTAGTGTATCTGTGAGTAGAACTGCTCTCTTGCACTTTTCATGGATGTCCAAGTCCTTTGAAAGCTTTGTAAATGGATAGCAGAGTAGGTTGCCAGAAAACAAAGAGTTTTCATTAAATGATAACATCTTTCCAAACTAACAACAGAAACTGTACTACTAATGGGAACGTTCTAGTCCTCTCAGACCCCAAGTATCGCGGTTAAGGTTAGTACAGCCCAACCGTACACTAGTATAACTCTTGGAAATAGTTTAAGAGTATTTGCCTTGTGTTAGCAATCAAGAACTCAGGCAGGTAAATTCTCATCCACAGGACATTTCACTGAAATGAGTAACACTTCATGCATTTGTACAGATTGCAAAAGTGAGTTTTATTCTGCAGGCTCAGACCTTACACTTGCAAGAACGGAATGGCTTCCTCACCAGAAATTCAACCTGAACTCTGCTCTCAGTTGCTTTAAAGTGCCTCTTTTCTCATTGCCTACATCACAGTGCTCCTGAGTGAAAAAGAGAGCCTGGTTATGCCCAGGCAAAGTGCAGATTTCTTGACATTTCCCTGCAGAGAGCTCCTCTGATACAATGCTGCTCTGATTTACAAGCAGTGCTACTGCTGCAGTCCCTACCCACCTCCCAACCATCCTCCTCTGCCAGTAAAAACCTGCTGTTGCCTTTTACCGCTACAGCTGCCCCAGTTCTTCACCAGACATGTATCACACCAGGCTCCTCATACCAAGAGCTTCCTATATCACTATCCCTATTTTCTGCCTTCCAACTTTATAGTCTTCATCTCCTGCTATCTATCATCTGGTCAGTTCTGCTCTGCAATCTCTGCTGGTCCAGTTCTCCAAAACCTTTGCAGCTGTCAGCGCTACTGTCTTCTTTGGCCAGTAGCATCCTTAGAAAGCGTTCGGAGAAGAGACATCAGGCAATACGGATTGAAAAAACACTGAAGAATCCAGTATCATATTGAAATATTACAGAGAAATTAAGAGATGACTTGATTGCAGTTCACAAGTACTTCCACAGCAAGAAAATATGACACTCTGCTCTCCAGGTGAGAGCATAATAGGACCAAGAACCTAGCAACTGAGAAACTAAGAAGCAACATAATCGCACGGTCTGATGAATTTTAAACACTTAGTCAAGAATTGCAGGATGTTCTCTTCCTTCAGAAATATTTAAATTGAAATTAGATGCCTGTTTAGAATAGCTGACCAGCTTGAACATGAATCAGCTCAGGGAAGTTCTGTGCCTTTAGGGAAGACAGATAAAATGACTGAAAGCACCTTTTTCGAGTGACTGTCCCTCACTGTGGGAGGGGGGACTAGAAGGGGAAGAATCCCAGGAATCAAAAGCAAAATGTAAAGTAAAGGGTGAAATGCTAAAAACCTAGTTCACATGTGTCCTCTCACAAGTCAATGTTCTTCATTTGAGTTAAGATCAAGTGACCATAGAAAGGACTGTTACCCTAAAGTGTATCATCTGCAAATCTGCCAATGAGTTTTCAATGAAAAATTAAATTTAGGTTTGTCAGCCTTGATACACTTTGTCTTTATGAAACTAGGAATGAAATATAACATTGGGAGTAATCTTATCCAGTCACCTTAACTAATTTAACATTTTGGATGCCTTAGCTTAAGAACTTTACAGAGAGATTCTTGGCAAAAAAGGATGGCATTGTAACTTGAGCCTTCTTAAAATTAACTCACACCAGCTATTCTCAGTAGTGCCATCATTATCTATGAAACTGTGCTCAAATGAAGAATCAATAAATAAATATGAAGAAGAAATTTAGGGGAAAAATGAAGTGCTATTAGCATTCCAGGAGTATAATAAACTCATAATTCTCTGAGGCAAAGCAGTGAAGCCTGGATTTGCAAAGCAACCACAGACAAGGAGGTGTGCAAAGCTCATTCCAAATATAAGTTGGTTTAATATTTCAAAGACCCATTAGAAGGAGCACATAGCATTAGCAATATCATGTTTTGTATTCCTGATGTACGGTCGTAGACAAATACAGAAAGTATCTAGTAAATTACTCTCTCGGGAACAATTTCTGTTGGTTAAGGGAGGAAAATGTTAAATTTTAAATATGTTAATTACTTGCTTTTGTTTTAATTCAATCTATATAGATGCATGTCCAGTGTGCATATTAAAATACAAAATATAGGAATGATCCCCAGTTCATCTTCAAAATGTTGGGACCAATGGTGCACATGCGATCAGGGTACTTTTTTTCTCAAACCGTAGTCACACTAACTTAAACTGAACTGCTCAGGTGAGTAAAGGATTTGCACGATTGAGTTACCTGCTGGCAATGTTTAGCAAGGAGATAAATGCATAGTCTTGTAAGGCACAAGTCTAGGGCTCTGATGCAATGGAAAGCAATGAGACGAAACATTTCATTCATAGGATTTCACTACCTATTTAGAATTAAGTATGTGAATAAGTGTTTTCAGGGGTTGTAACCTTGCCTCTGCCACTAATGCACTCTATGACCTTGTGCAAGTCACATAAGACCAGACTTTTCACAGACCTCAAAGTCTAATTCGTACTGATTTTAGTCACTGGCAATCCTACTTGGTGCCTATCTGCATCGTTATGTTTCATGATATCTTTAACAGATGAGCACAAAATTCTCCAGGCCTTTTATGCCTCAGTTTCTCTCCCTGATGATTATTACTTCTGACTGCTGAGCATGGTTGTCAAAACGGAAATAAGGATAAGTTGTACTTTTGTATCACTTGATTATCCTCACAAAGCAGGAACTGTGGAATTCTTCACAATTTGTGTTATTTGTAACCCGACATCATCCTTCATCAGTATTGGAAGAGTGCATATTTACAGTGCGGAGTCCTATTTTGAATAAAGTATGTATCTTTATCCTACCACAAGCCACTAACGGTATTCTTTCTCCTGTTGTCTTTTATTTTAACTAGGTGGCTACTAGCTGCAATTACAACTAAAAGCTAAGCTCTCTTAGACTGGAGGAGCACCTTGGACACAGGCAGAAACAGAGTCTTAGCTTTGTATTTTTAATGAAAATGCCCTTCATATGTGGAGCGGACCCCAGAAAGGTCAGAGGGTGAAATATTAAGTGATTTATAAATATAGACTGATGACCCTGTCCAAACCATGTGTTTGAAAATCTCCTTCTGGCAGACAATCATCTTCAATCAGTAAGAGAGAGCAGAGAAAGGAACATGAGGCAGGGCAGGGGGATCTGTAATCACTCTAACAAACTTTTGAGACCCAGCCAATTTTTCCTTCCCTACATTATATATACAAGCTCCAAAAGGCATCTCTTTCTATGTTGTTGAATTTACTATATTATCCTGTCAAACTGAGTTATCCAGAGTGAACTTCCTACCCTTTCCTTTCCTGTCTTCTTATTTTTTTCCCTCTAATCTTTGATCTATTGTAAATCAGCATCGTAGGAGATAAATAAGCAACCTTTAGCTGAAACAGCAGGCTAAACAACTTCCATGTGGCCAGGCAACACAGCAAAGCAATTAAGCCTGCCCAACAGCCCATTCGTAGTCAGCATCCTCTTCCCTTAAGAGGTTGGCCCTAAAGCGTTCCCAGATTTAGTTCCTAATCCTACCTCTGAGTTGTGCAGATGGTCCCAGCACCCACTCAAAACCTCTTTGAAGTTACTGTGAATCTACACAGCCAGGTAAGCTCGTTGGCCCCAATTCTGTTGCAAGAATGAGAATGTGGCCAAGGTCTCATTGGAGTTTGTTTCCTGCCCTTCGAGAAGACAGGTAGGATGTTCTTTCTCACGTAACTAGTCATAACTGTCACAGCTGTATTTTGGAAACATCAGTTTGATCTCTGAGTCAGGACACTTTCATACCACATAAGAAATTTTCATTCTGCTATCCTTTCAAATAAAGTTAAAACTATTTTTTCATTTTCAGTCTACATCAGTAACCTGCACAAGGTTTGCACTTGAAATGAAAAATACTACTTTTAAAATGACAAACACTGAACACAGGACATTCATTACCACTAAAAAAAGCCCTCTCTGTCTATGGAGGAGCATAATTCATTCATCGATACATGCACCCACATTTTCTCCAGAGAGTTTCACAAATTCACATGCACTCCCAGCACTAAATTTTGCATTTCAATCTAGGCATTAGCTATAAAAGATGTGTAAAATCTTATGTAGTCAGACAGAAGCTGTTCCCTATTGGCTACATAATAAGCATCTTAGGTGGCTCCAGGGTATAAAATTATTCCAAAAGAGGTGTGGGAAAAATTACATTGCATAAATTGATTCCAGATCCACCTGTTCCAGGTGCCAGTAAATATATTTTGTTAAAGCCATCTGCTTGTCTTAAAAGCTAACAGTTTTTGAAGACTATGGCACAAGCAATCTGCAAAATATACAAACTTCAGAAGCCACAAACCCTTAAACTGCAAATGGCTTACAGATCATCTACGCAGGACATAGCCTGGCTGTTCTGCAGGACTGCAGACAGTGTCTCTGCTTAACATCTGGGCATATCCAGCATCAGGCTATGTCTCCATAGCACCGAGGGTTCAAGGCCACTGAAGGATCCATTTGGCATTACCAGAGCCTCACATGCTATTCCCAATTACAGAGGTTGCCTCATGGATTTGAAGTTATGATTAAGCTTTCAAGTGCAGTACAATATTTGGCAGGAATAAAACTGACGACTATGGTTCTTCTCTGCAGGTTGCTACATCCCAGCTGGTCACATGTTGCTGCACAGTGGATAAAGTCAAACCTTTGAAACTGGCACTCTGCAATTTATTTGGCTTCCAGCAACAGCCTAATAGGGAGTACGTTATATATTGAGACTAGCAAGCCCATAAGCATTTAGCCTGCTCAACAAAGCAGGTCACCCACAGAGGTCAGACACTGCTACGGCTTGTGTTTATCAAGGTCTGATCATGTAGGGTGCTCTTTCCCGGAGACACGTTAACAAGAATGAAGAACAAGTAGCACCTTGTAAGATCAATCATCTCCTTCACAGCAACTTCTGGGAAGAAAATATCCCATGCTTTCTCTACAAATGACCCCTTACTGAAAAACAATGAAATTACACAGATGATTTATAAACTCTCAAGGTGTTCACAATTGATTTGGGGATTAAGACTAGTAATCAGCCTGTTTACTTATGATCTCATTTAAAGCTCACTAAAAAGTAAATAAAGACACACCAGTCCTTAACCAGCACAGTGCTTTGGTATATGCTTAATTATAAGCACATGAATAGCCCTGTCACCAATTCAGAGTCATACTCTGTAACTTGGTAACATCCTTCACACGCAAATTACTTCCCAGACTTATTACATTCCAAAACAAAACAAACCCATTTGGTTTCTAGATACATATTTGATAACAGTAATACTTCCAGAGTACCACTACTCATACACTCATCATCAGAAAATCACTTTGAGTGATTTTGTGTGGACCTTAAAAATTTGTGCTTTATATAAGTGCTGAAGCAGAGGTATCTTTGGGAGTCGCAGCGCTGTAGTCAAGGAGATCTTGCATACTGAAAGTCACAGTTGTACTGTTGGAGCTCTGCTGCACTTTGCTCACATGGTTTGAGCCTGGGGTAAGGAATAACTGCTGTCATGCAGTATTTTTTGGACAACAATGAGAACAGAGGTGAAATAAATACTGAGACTAACTGTGCTTGAAGAGTAATCTCCAGCAAGCAAGGCACTGTCCACAAAAGTTGCATGCTCAAATACCTGTCAGTTTTGTATCTCATATTCAGACAGCTCCCACTGAAACTCATGAAAATTGCCACCATGGACAGAGATGGGATGAGTCCTGGTGCTGGGCACGCTGGAGGAGTCAACAGCCCCCAGTGTAAAAGGAAGAGAAACAATCCCTACAACATGACTAGCCGACATACTCCCTTCAGTGAGATGTTTTTTCCTCTTTAAAAAGAAAAAATGCAACAGAACAATAACAAAGAACTGTTGACTTGATCCTCAAAGTCAACAACACTCATATTCGGACACAGCCCGTTTCAAGGCATGGCAGGGATAGTGCTTTAATACTCCACACTTTATCTCCTGGACTAAATCATAAGGATTCAACCTAAAATAGTGGCAATTCACCTTCACAGCGTTCAGTCTGTAAAAGGTAAGTCCGAGTTTGCAATCTCAGCATGACTTGATACTACATATCTGCTGTGCAACGAACACCAATGAATTTCACCCCTAGAGAACCATTCTGACTTGCCTCCACCACTATCTGGAGATGATTAGATTTCCCTTTTTTGCTTTTACACCAGAAATTATCTGGTTGGGCATGATCTGAAGAGAGGCAAATCCAGTTGCAGACTTTACACTGGTCTTCATGTAAACTCTGGATCTTGGCACTGCCCCAGCAGTGGAACATCTTCACGTTACTGTCACAGACTCCTTATTCCTCACCACTCCCCCTCTCTCGGGGCTGCTCTGTACTTGCCACTGCAGCTTTTGCCATGAAGGCAGTGAGCGACACTTAGGAGACCTGACAAAGCTGGAGTCCAGGGCATGGCTTTCCGATGACAGACCCTCAGTAAAATTACCCATGGCTCTCAGTAAAAAATGAACTAAGAAATGCTAATCTAATGATTCCAGGCATTATAGACAAACAAAAGGTGAAAAGGCTTTTAAATACATTCTAAAACCAATATTTTATAAGACAGATCAATATATTTCTCCAGGCTGGAAACAAATGAGTTCTCAAAGAAAGTTAAATTTAAAGAAAATGTTTGTTTTTCTTACTACGGAAAACAGTGACGACAATTCCTTGGAGGGTATTTATATAAACAGCAGTTCAAAGCTAGGGCTTCATCATCCTCTCCCTAAAATCAGTGGAGTGAGAACAGGTTAAGGTTACCGCTGTCAGCTTACCTAACATGAACAAAAGTAGCTTTGCGATCACACAGCATTGACCTTAATTTCCAAGCTTTCACTGGTCAAACCGGCATATGGAAGTCATGCAATCACAAAGCAAAACAGTGACAGCTTTGATCCTGCATCTTTTACACAGTCAATTAACCTCCCTGATGTCTTTACAAGGAATCACCCAAATAAGGGCTACCGGCTAACACCCTGAGCTCCCAGAGCCCGGCGGACCCGCAGCCGCCGGTACTGGCGG
>NW_009625414.1:0-1976 GCF_000690535.1 Cariama cristata | reverse complement strand
CCCCACCCCCCCGGCGGCCCCCGCGGCCGCCGGTACTGGCGGCAGAACGCCCGCCGCGCCGCGGACTGCTCTGTGCCGCTGTTCGATACTGCCCCCTTTTGCCAAACAGCAAGTGAACAGCCCAGACTTCACACACAGACTTCTCATGTCATGTATTTGTTTTCAGGAAAACATATTCATGCAGATGGTCCTATTTAACCCTAGCATGACTGCTCACACGATTATTAATCCTGACTAAAACAGAAATCCATCGTTCAAGCGATGTTTAATATCACAGAGTGGGACTGCTCTCCAGGAACACTTCCTCTAACAAGGACCCACCATGTCTCAGCCCAACTCAAGCAGCACTTTTACAACGAGCTACAGGGTAAGAAGCAAAGACTATAAAGTCTGGGGGGGTGTTCCCCCAAGTCAGCTGTCTGCCTGGAGAATAAAGGGCAATCATACTGGACGACCAAAGCCATTTTGTTTGGGCACTTGTTTCATCTTACTGCAAAGCAACTAAAATCCCATGGCACCACTTGTATCAAGTTTCTATCAGGCTACACGCATTTCTACTGAACCCATCCCCATGCCGCCTCTTCAAGTCTATAGGAACTGATCGTGGCCACTTTGTTAAAAGTCATTCCCCACACAGACCCTCATCCCCTGCATCTCTCTGTTCGAGCCTTTTGTCTTCTGGGATTGTGCTTTTTCACTCGCTGGAGTTTGCACATTTTCTCCTCCCTGGTTGCCCCAGCTCTTTGCGGGAAGGGAGGGAGGTCACAGAGGGCAGCCACTGCCAATTCCATCAACCTAACGGGCTGGGGGGGTGAACAAAGCAAATATCTATATTCTGAATGGCAGAATCTCTCTCCCTTCCCATGACTTCAGGATTAACATGTCCCTGACAGGGGAGGACAAAAACTTAAACTCTCTGAGGAAAGAAAGCAAGATAGAGAGAAAAAAAGGAGAAACTGCCTCCACTTCACTGAAAATGCAAGAGGCATAATATAAAATGCAGAGAACTCCTACCATAGTCTGCCTAGTGCAGAGTCTACTTATCATCCAATCCAATCTGAACAGAAAAGTTTTAATCCAAAGGGGAGGAAAAAATGAAAAAAGATATGGATGATTCAAGTGGCTGTTTAAAAATGAAATCTCTATTTAAAAATCTGGTTAAATATCAGCAGGATTTTTCTTTTTGCCATTGCCTTCTCTGCAGTTTATGACCAGTTTTCTCCCTTGGGTGCTTACAAATCACACATATAATCAAGAAAGCACTTTTCTGAATGAGTAGCTTGTTCCAGCTACTCTTACTCCTCCTTGCCTTCACTCACTCGGGATCTCCACTGATCTCAAACAGCAGTAAGAATCAAATCCCTTTACAACTTTTAGCCTAGTTGGTTTCTATTCTGTTCGCAGTGCAGTCGGCTTGGGGTCTCAGTCTACCGCTGAACCCATCCAGAGGCAAAGAGAGCTAACCTCTCACTGCTCAAACTATAATTTAGGAAAAGAAGTATTTTCTGTAATGAAAGGGAACGCTTGCACAACAAAAAATGAAACTTTACTATGATCCCAAGCCGGTATATCCATACATAAATAGTTCAAGGAAAAAAAAAAAAAAAGAAAAAAAATTTAAAACCCAACCAAAAATGAAAACCAAAAAAACCCCAGGACCTGGCATCTATCATGTCTGGAGACCTTTTTTAAGGACAGGAAATTATCTAAGAGTCCAAATTGAGCCAACAGAGGACAGTGAACCTTTAGGACATAGATACTCCTCTTAGGCGCCACCTAAAAGCCCATGAACAGACAGGTTCAGTACCGACTTGGCAAGCACACCTTTTGTTTGTTTCCTCTGAGGCGTAACAGTAAGCATGCTCCTAGGCAGCACCGGGGAGCAGATGGTAGTGCTGGAAAATACAGATCTCCAACTTTTGGTGTGGATATTGGAGCTGGATCGACAAAGGTTGTTTCTGGGAATCTCGCCCCCC
>NW_009625413.1:251-501 GCF_000690535.1 Cariama cristata | reverse complement strand
CCGATCCATGGGCGCGTTGCTGGGACAGAATCATTTTCCCTGAGCAGAAGCGCTCTCCTTCCAGCCCAAGCTCCCAGCAAAGTCTCAGTCCTGGAACCGGGCAGGATGGAGGAGGCAGAACGCTGTCTCCATCAGCCCCGCGGCCGGCGCCGGGCCAGCTCCTGCCCTGGCATGGGGCGACCACCCAGGGAGGGGTTCGGGCTGCAGGCACAGCCCGTGCCGTAGGGATGCCCAGGGCCAGGCGGCAACG
>NW_009625413.1:0-221 GCF_000690535.1 Cariama cristata | reverse complement strand
CCCGGCAGTGCTCTGGACGATGTGCTGCCTCGCACGGCGCAAGTGACTCCGTCCCGCTGCGGCTAGGTGGGATGGTGTCGATAAAGTAACATGGGCAATTCAGACCAGGCCTAGACACACTGGGGATGGAGCTGCTCATCACTTCTTCTCATTTTGAAAATTTCTTTTTTTTTCTTTTTGAGGACAAGTTTGACAGAACTGTTAACAGCCATTGCATGGTT
>NW_009625412.1:0-281 GCF_000690535.1 Cariama cristata | reverse complement strand
GCCTGCCGGTGTGGCTCTGTGTCTCCCACTGTGCTTTCCAGGGCTGGTGGAGGGACGGGGGCCAGGCAAAACCCCAGGGGAGGTGTGGGAAGGTCAGCGGGAGGCAGCTGGCTCCTGGCCCCGGAGGAACGGGGCTGGGCGGCATACCGGGGCGATAAGGGGCATCCCAGGAATTTGAGGTGTGGGCTGTCGGGAGGCAGAGGAGAGGAAAAAACACGGATGGGAAGAGTGAGCGTAACTCTGGGTCTGCCAGGCTCCCACCTCGGGGACCCCCCCCGCGC
>NW_009625411.1:104419-104711 GCF_000690535.1 Cariama cristata | reverse complement strand
TATTATATTGTATTATATTATATTATATTATATTACATGGATGCTTAATATACAAACTATATGGTATTCTACTTAACTACCTGGTTTAGTGGGGAGGAGAGAAGACAGACTTTCAAGTGACAGAATCAGAGTGGTCAGGGTTGGAAGGGACCTGTGGAGGTCACCCAGTCCAACCCCCTGCCAAAGCAGGGTCACCTACAGCAGTTGCACAGGATGACATCCAGGCAGGTTTTGAATATCTCCAGAGAAGGAGACTCCGCCGCATCCCTCGGCAGACTCTGACAGGGCCCCT
>NW_009625411.1:84238-104237 GCF_000690535.1 Cariama cristata | reverse complement strand
ACCCAGTTCCCTCAGCCTTTCCTCATCAGGGAGAGGCTCCAGTCCCTTCATCATCTCGGTTGCCCTCCACCGGACTCTCTCCAGTAATAAGTAATAAAACAATCAAAGTGTTTTAAATTGAATTAGTATGAAATCTTAAATTCTTGCACAAGGTCAGATTCTCCCATCCTGCTGAGCTCTGAGTCGCTGGGAAGGGAAACGCTGCACACCCTGAGCCAAGTGGCTGGCTCTAGCCTTTCATTTCCGAAGGGAACTTAATAGATGTAGGCTGCCCTAATACAAGACTGGTAAATAATATTCACGGTCTATAAACATATTCATAATGGCAGAACTCCCTCACGCTTTATATTCATTGCCTTCCTTATGTAATTACAAATATCAGATAGCTGTGGCTACATATCTTTCTGGATTTATGTCCGTAGCATCCATCCCATGCAGTTTTGGTGGTGTTCGCCCCACCGGCCAAAGGATGAACCTGCAACTACGGCAGCAGATTTTGCCCGTGGGACTACAGAAGGGAGTAGCTGTGCTGGAGATTACTTGGCTTTTTCTTAGTGATGAAGAGACCAAATCTCAATTTTAGTGTTTTCACTATCTGAGGCATCTTTCTGAGGGCTGGTGAGTGTCAAAAATTATCTCCTCTGCTTATCTTTATCCTGCCAATATGAGGTTTTTCACACAAGCCAACTCCGAGGGTGTGAATGCAGACCGAGGAGACCACGTTGGTCTGTAGGGCCTTCCAGTCCTGAGGGTTTCAGCATAAATCTCTTACATGTAAGTGGTCGTAATTCAGTTGAATTCCATTACAAGGGGAACAATCGGCTTTTCTACATGAATGGCTTTATCTCATAGAGGGTTTGAGGCAAAAAAAAAATTTAAGTAACTGCTTTGATGAAAACCATGCCCATACATCTGGCTGCTATTTTCCCATGAATCATGACAGCTACGACGAGACATGTCGGGGTGGGGTCCTCATTGAAGCGTGGTCACAGAACCGTGGGGACACCCCATAGCTGCTTCTGTCACCCCAGCACGAGGTTCTGGGGTGCACATTGGGACGGAGAAGTTGTCTTCCATTTCACAAGCAATAATCACACCCTTAATGTGCTGTTACTGTCTCCATCTCATGGGCCGCCTCTCCTGGAGATGCCAGCAGTGTTGTCAAACTATGTTGAGGAGAAAGTCCTGCAGGTTGGAAAGCAGAGAGTCATGCTGGTTTCTCTGACCGTGCCGGTAGCTGGGTCTGCGAGGGCTGGCAAGTGGCTGAGGGAGGCTCCGAGCCATGGTAGCAGTGGCTTTGCTGGCATCTGGAAATGAGGAGTGGTGGAGAGCACTGAAGAGGCGGATGAAGAAGACAAGGAAAGAGAGACGGTGTGTATGCATGATATGCATTGTCCTGATAGCTGGAGAAGGGGCTGGAGGAGAAGCCAGCAGCCTGGATAACAGCCTGGGAGCTCCCTGTACCCAGCTGTCCGCCTTGCCCAGGGCTCCTGCAGCCAGTGAACTCTTTAACCAAACATTTTGGGTAACAACTCAGGCTTTCGCAGCAGCTCTTTGGCCAGCTTTGCCCTGTCCCCACTAGCTCCTTCATGAGCGAAATGCTGTCCTACCTGGGCTCACATACTTTTCCTGTTGCCCACCTGGTATGTCCACGATCCTCATGGCCACAGACTTCTCTGGTTTTTCCTTCTGAAGGATGAGGTTCAATACCAGCTGATCAGCAGATAGCAGCGGTCTCCTCTGGGCTCTGGGCTGTGCAGGTACTGATCCTGGAAGAAAAATAAACCAAAATTCATTCTGCCATGCTCGGACACATTTTTCTCCTGCAGCACTTGGACGTACTGGTAAGGCAGCACCGGGAGGTCAACTTGTATGGGTGGGCAAGGAGGGGGTGTCCCCCATCCTGGACAGGGAAAGGAGCTCATGCAAAAGGTTGGCAAACCCCAGCCCTTTCCATGGTGAGTGTTTAGAGCAATGCACATCTGCAGTTCACACTCCTTCTGCATCTGCTTTTCCCCCCACCTCGGCTCCCACTAGCGCTGCCCAAGATGCTCCTTACCAGACCAGAGGTAAGACAGCACCAGTGGGGTCACGTGTAAGTGGTTTCAAATGAGAAATTCAGCTCGGCAGGAGCAGGATCAGAAACCAACTGTTGTCCCTGGGACCTGGGGGCAGAGCCAGCGGCTCCGTCCCCGACCTGGGGTACCGCTGGCTGCAGCGGCCCCCAGAAGCCGTGGGGCTGCCCCCGGTCAGGACACCCTCCCGGCGGTGAGTCACCCCCACCTTGAAGGTCAGCAAATGGTGGTGGGTTTTTTTTTTTCCTCCTTTTCCTGAAAGTTCAAACCACCCCATTATCACGCAGCACCACCGCTTCCTCCAACGCTTGGCAGAGCGGGTCCATCCTGCCACAGGGCACAGGGCTTCAGCTCCCTCCCAAAATCATCGAGGAGGTAGGGATTGCCTTTTGGCAGCCTCCCAGGGAGCTCAGACACCCAACATTTGCCTGTGCCTGAGGTTTTACTTTTGCAACTTAACTTTGCAAGGAGTGCACGACCTCTCTCCCTCTTTCTGCATCTGACAGTGCACACGCTGTTGCAAAAATATTCCAGTGCTTCCCAAATCAGTATGTAATATGCACCCAGAGCACCTTTGGAGATCCAGGACGTTAATCTTTCTCTCGTCATTTCAATGTCCTATCTAGAAATTGGATATATTCCGTTTTACTGGCTTTTTGTGCAGATAAATGCTCCCATGATTAACCAGTTAATAATTGCCATCATGTTACTCTGTCATTGCCCGAGGGAAGTACGACAGTGTAATATGTAATGGGGCATCAGCATTGCTGGCTGGACCCTGCGACAGTCTCATTTCACGCTTTTTAACGAGAGCTGTCCATCACGCTGTCAAAAGCCTACTTTGGACATCTTCCAAATGGGAAAATCTGGAATTTTTGAAAAATTTGGGCCTGAAGTGCCGTTACAGAGGTGCAGCCAGGCAAAATGGGCATCCACGGCACAGCCCACAAGAAAGCAGATGGTCTACAGGGAAATACTCAGTTCCTAAAGACCAGTTTATAATTCGCTTTAATTTCACCACGTTTTCACCATTATCAGTAGCTGCTCACATTTTCCTGTGCAGGGACAGAAAGGCCTCATTTGACAATAAAGATGTTATGTTGGTCTAGTCCAAAAGTCAACATAAGACATCCCGTTAAAATTAATTAGCTGATCATCTGCAAATATTGTGTGTAGTTGCTAAACCAACACGTAAAATAGCCTGTGCCCTGGGCACACGTCATTCCACCGGTTTAGGTATGACCTGCCTGCACAAAGAGGGTTCTCAAGTCAACACTCTCTATTGTTATCGGGCACATAAATGGCGGGGAATTCAAACCTGTGTACCATGTGCAAAAAAATATTGTTGCCAGAAATTTTAAAAAGGAAAATATTGCCAGCTAATCAACAAGTGCACTGACTAAAGGAGAGTTATACGTGTGTATGAATGGGGGGGGGGAAATGAGAGTTCACTCAGCCCTCTGAAATTCCTTTGGTGAGCTCAGTTTTGGGATAGCAGAGAAGTACTGGTGAAACACTTGCAGTATTTCTGCGACTGCGGTATGAAGCGACAGAAAGAACATCTCAAAGGGAAACATTCCTTAATTTTCCTAAATGGAAAATATCTTGGCTTTATAATTCATATATTCTACATATAGCAAACTAATTTATATTACTGGATAATTGATAGATATATTTATATATATTAGCTCTGAAAAAAAAAATATCTTTGTACACGTGCCTAAATGCAGCAGCAGTCACCATTTATGAGCAATGAAACTACCAAGTCGCATCCTCAGCAGGGTTAAATTGTCCTTATTCCACCGAAGCCAGGGAGCAATGCTACTTGCCGTCGCCTGGCTTTGAGCCTGCTCCTCCAAAGAGCTCCTCCAAAACCAAACTTGTTTCAGTGAAAGGGCTCTCACGGACTTCAGTGGGAATTTGGGTTAGCCCTAATTCAGGCAATATCAGCCTGAAAACATGCAAAGCAGGAAAAATTGCACGAGTTCTGTCGCTCCCATTACTCAGATTTTAATTTTTTGGGGAGGTAGGTGGGAGGGAAACCTTTTATCTCAATGAAGAGTAGAAACAGAGTCACAGTGACAGCAAAGAAAAAAAAAAAACACAACTGTGCCTTCAGAAAACACATATTCCTTACAATGTGCCAACATACATCACAGAAATAACATATGTTTGCGATGACAAAGTATTCCCTCCACCCCATTGCTGAATCAGGAGTGCAACTGGGGAAAAGAAAGTCGAGATGCTCTGAAATCAAAAGGCTCCCCCAGACTTACCTTTACTGGGGTTTTTTGGCTGGGTCAAGAAGAGTCTGGAAGTTGTGGGAAGATTCAGAAGCAAGAAGATGGTTGTGCGGGGCTCTTCGTTGATTCTTGGCAATAAATAGCCCCATCACAAATATTATCAGTATCAGGCATGTCCGTGGGGCTGGGTGTTTACAGAGTGAAAGGTTTTTCCGGGTATAAAAGCCAAAGGTGGTAGAGCAAAGGTTACTGTGGCAACCCAGGCTCTGGAGCTCTTGGCTTTCCTCCCTGCTACACACTCATGATGTGACTTCTAAGTGGCAGGGACTCATGGACACATAAAGACCCTTTCCACATGGGTTTTTTTTCCACCTCCCCATGCACCCACAGCTGGTATCTACAGCACAAAGTCATGTGCACCACATACCGGTGTATGGAAAAGAGGAGAAAGTATTCACACCTGGAGTGGGAGGGGAGCAAACGGAGCTGGGAGAAATCACTGGTGGTTTTGCCGGCTGGCACCCTGCACGCTGCTGTACCCGAGGCGGGATGGAAGGAAGGGGGAAGGCAGCCCTCCAGGCATTTGGGAGGGACTGAGAGCCGGGAAGCAGATTTTTAGATACAGTCAATGTAGGGAGTTGTATTCTGGAGAGCAGAGTGGGGAAAGAAATTCACTATTGATAAGGTAAATTGTCATAGCTGGTGGGATCTAAAATCACATCCACTTCTTCGTTGGAATTGAATGCATCTTGTAAAAAAAAAAAAAATAATAATTTCAAATTACTGAAACTAATCATCTTCCAGGAATCAAGCTATGACAAGCGGCAGCCCTTTCCCAAAAACCAGCCCCACACCTGCTGTGCTGCCCCAGGGCTGATACCCACAATATTATTACTCTTTCTTTTCCAGCAAGGACTAGTTTGATCCTTGACCATCTGAACAGGTGAATGGCCTTTGCTGTGGCATGATGAACCTGACTCAAGTGACATTGACCCTGTGCATTTTCATCCCATAAGGTGAAAGGCAACTAATTTCCATGCGATGGCAACGGTACTTTCTTTTTCTCGTCACACTGTTGCAAATTGATGCTGCATCCTGGTCAGTGTTCCCTCTCAGGCAGATGCTGAGGATGCCGTCATACTGGAAGATTGTCATCCGCCTCTCCAAACCTTTATTTAATAGGAGCTGTGGTATGAAAGTCTGGTGAAATAGTCCTTGGAAAGTAACCACCTGCTTTTTAAGCAGCTGGAGGCACATCTCTGCTGCTCCCCTATTTAAAATAAATAGACCTATCATGGAGAAAACCCTGCGGGTCAGCCGCACACCGTCAAGTCCCACCGAGACCAAACCCAACGCTAACTTTGTCGATTCACACTAATGTTATTTTTAATCGCTTTCTTGGCAGTTGTGCTCAGAGCCCGCCTAGCACCAGGCACTGTGCCTCGTGTCTCAGCGCAGCTCCTGCCCGGCGCAGCTCGCAATCCCCCCGGGCCAGAGGAAAGAGAGATAAATATAAAGTTGACAAATATAGTGTTGTCACCGGGGCTGGAGATGGAGACCCTGAACCTGGGCAGGCGATGGAGGAAAGTGCCTTCAACTCAGGATAGCTTTCCGCTAAAAATATGAAAGCTGTGCAAACCCTTTGGGAAATTTCTGAGACATAGCAGGACTCAGCAGGCGGCTGGATGAGCAAAACGGCTGCAATGCCCTTTTTCCTCTGATTTCCAGCTTTTGTGAGAGGCACCAGGTGCTCCCCAGCCCTGCAGGGAAGATGGGGTGAGCAGGTCTGTAAACCCTTCAGCGAGAAACCCCATCCCCTTCATCACCCATGAAAGCACTAAGCAACCTCACCAAAGGCAATCACCGGTCCTCTCTCAGCTGTCTTTTGCCAGGTCCTTACCCACTTTGCAATTATTTTTTTAATTCCTGCCTATGCCGGTGTAGCTAATAATTTTCCAAATAATGTTATATCAAGAGCTTTACTGAAATGCAGCACCTGAAGTCCCACTACACATTTCTTCCTTCTAGAAAATCTCTTACCTAATCATAGAGACCCAGTAGTTAATTTGGGCTACCATTTTTAATAAACTCCCGTTTGGTTGTTAGTGCTCACAACAGTCAAAGGCAGCCACAGCATCTGATGTGCCTGGATCTCTCTCTCCCTTATGCATATATCTGAGGCATATTCTCCAGCGGCATCTGAAATCAGATGGTTGGAATGTATATTCTGCTTTCAGCTAATAATTGAGAGACTAAACCTGCCTGGCTGCTAGGGACTCAAGGGAAGGGCTCAGAAATTGGCTGGGAGCTTCCTTCTCAACTTTTATCGAAGCAGCTCCTGAATGTTTCATCATAAGAAAATTTGACTGCGTATTTATATGGCCACAAAATACCCGGTTTAAAACCACAAAACCAATTCACCAACTGCATCAGTTATCTCTCTCTGTTGTTACTCCAGCTAACCCAGCCGATTCAGTTTTCATCACTTTGCACAGTGAAGACATGAATGGGCAAAGCCCTGCCCCATCCTCATCAGAGAAAGAGTTTCTCTTCATCCTTTGCTCAGTAACATACCACTTGCTCATACCTAAGGCTTCAGCTACGGCAGGGTATTTCAGCAGAATTTAAGCCCAGCCTGGCCAAATGGACGTGACTGTGGTCAGACTGCCCATCTGGTATTCAAAACCAGAAGAAAAAACATTTTTTTAAAAAAAGAAACCAACTATATGTCATCGGTCAATCAGTACCCCGGAGCAGAAAACACTCAATCTAAACACCACAAAACCAGCGAGTTCCTACTGCTGACGAATGCAAACCCAAATCCCACTTTGATTCAGGATGCAAACCTGAATTGTAGCTTTGATGCCCAATTGATACTCTCTCGTTATTTGGTTTTCCCTTCAGTGTTGGTCCAGCGCTCAGGCAGAGCTGCTGCAGCTCCGCATATTCCTACCACGGAATAGGGTTCATTCTGCTTTCCTCTCCCTGGGGACTAGCACATTATTTTCGAAGCTGCACATCATTTTATTAGTTCTATTCCCAGCCTCCAAAACGTTGAGCTTCTTTTATATCAATGTGCTGCAATTTAGTGCCATCAGCAAATTCCACTGAAACCGAGAAATACAGATCTAGCAAAGATCCCCGCAGAAACCCCCCCACAGCCCTTCCCCAGCACCGGCACTTTGCTCTGTATCATCCCCACAGCACTCTAATTCACATAATCTACCCTCATTTGTAACCCACCTCCTTCCCTGGCCTCGGTTAATGACCTGAGTTTGTGTGTTATGTTTTTTAAATGCTGTCTAACACCAAATGTTTCGTTTTTTCACCGGTAGCACCTTTGTGAAATGTTTATGATCACTAGATGTCACTGTGATTTTACTCTGTCTCCCGTTGAACCAATGTGAGTCCTGGGCTCTAGTGAGCTCGCTTTAAAATCTTTTTGAAGAATTTATTAGTGATCAGAAAAATACCCAGCTGCTATCCTGATGGAGGGTTTCCTGGGGTGGGAAGGGAGAACCGGCCTCGCTCCAGGCTTTGGCTGAGTTTTTATGGGCAGTTGTTAGGCTGTGGCTATTTCGTGAATAATGCAAAACCACGCAACTTTGGAGCCAGGCACTCACACGTGTGTGGGCGTGTGTACGTATCACATGTGGCTACACACACAGGTTTCTGCTCAACACGTGAAAATCCTGCTAATGTCATGCTGAGTTATTAAATCCTTCGTGTGTGCAGACAGGCAGTGCCCTGGGGTACGTACAGTTCGCTGGGGCTGGCACGTCTGTAAGGGAACCCTTCGACTGCAGATTTCCCTGTAGCTTTAATAACCAAATGCCCTTAAAATATTGTTGTTGTTCTTTAATAACGCCTCCGCTTCTCTCCCAAACACATAGCCCAAATTCCTTCACCATCATCTGAACACTCCCATCTCCTTCCTTTTCATCTGATCATCCCATTCCTACTGTAATTTCAGTTAATCACACAGGTTTTAGGACTCAGAAATCTCTATAGAAGTAGCTTGCCTCTTTCACTCGCCTTAGAAGACTTTACAGGACATATTTCTTCAAGGCCAACTCAAATCCACATGCCCTATTTCCTGAATTGTTGATTTCTCCGTTGTACTCAGCCTTTGGGATATGGCAATTTAAATATTATAGACCACACTCCTGCATAGGCACACATGGGATTTATTGAGTTTTTTAATTGGAAAAAAATTCACCACTGAAATTAGTGGAAATGCCTGCTTAAAAATAATTTGTCTCCTTCTGACGACATTATCCAGATCAGCAGAATATGTCTTCACTGAGTACTCCGGGTCCCACTGGGGAATATGCCAAAAGCAGATCTTTCAAGAAAAATCATTTATCGAGTGTGCAGCGCGGAGGCTCCTAATGCAGCGCTGGCAGCTGAGCCTGAGGAACCAAAGCTCTTTGCTGGCATCTTTTGGTGAGTAAGGAGAAAGGACCACAGGCCACGGCTGTCTTCATGTCCCTGCGGTGGCAAGGGATGGATGGCAGAGCCTGGCCACGTCCAAGGGAGCTTGGCAGCCAGAGAAAATAAGATCTGCTGTGAAGGAGTTACCCGGAGCCACGACTCTACGAGGGATGCTGGGGAGATGTGCGCTGGGTAGAAGCTAATTGTAACGTCTGCAGCAACATATTTCCCTTTGAACTAGTCCACGTTGACTTTGTACTGGTCTACTCTGGTGGCAGCAGGTTTTTAAAGGCTCATGGGTGCCCGCTGCTCCTGCAAGCAGTAGCAAGACATGGACTGTCTGCATGAGGGGTAAAGGCACAAATAAAAGGCACCTTCTGGCTTGCTACTTTCACCCAAATTATATGACCTGTCCACCTCTATTAATCCCAACATCTCGGCTGCTCTAATACATTACATTCTGGTATCGACACCATCTCACTTTTGATAAGCCTTTCCATCAGGATTCATTAAAAAGAGCCTAAATGAGCAATAGTGCTTCTGTACAATCATTTTAATTTTCTGTGGAGCCAACAGAGGAGATTTGTTGGTTCCCGTAAAGTGAAACACCTTTCATCTTCTGTGCCAGCCATGGCCTAAAAAGTCCTAAATCTCCTTTGAATTCTGTTGCTTAGTTGAAGTGACAGAGTCTTGTCTTTAGAAACTCTCCTCCACATCTCAGCCAGCAGGATACACTACATTTTGCCTAGTGAGTAACAGCAACACACAAATGAGAACATAAAGAGACTTTTAAAAATTTTGCCACTGAATTTAGACAAATGTTAGGGCTATGCTGCTCATCCTCAAAAATGACTGGGAACTTTGTTAGTACAACCACATCTATGTTAGATTAGCGGCCAGCAGACAGAAGTATCTCCTCGTTAATTGGAGACCCATTTGTCCCAGGTTAAAGCTAATAGAGAGGCACTGGTGCTTTGCCTGGGGCAGGAGGAGGGGGTTTGGGGTGTGTTGGGTGCAGCACCCCAGCTTTGCATGCACCCATTTGTCAAGCTCGGGGCCCCAAGGGCCGACGTCTGTGATGGACACTTGCAATCACAGCAGTTCTCTCGTTATGTTCCTCTGCCAGGAACAGCGCTGAAAGGTCTTTCATCAAGATAACTGGTAAAAAAGGTAAGGAGGGACAGAGAAACCAAGGGACTAAAGCAACTCACTAATGAAAATGACATCCTGGATCTATTTTCTTATACATTGCAGACTCTTCTTAAGGAATTGCATGAATTTTCTTATTTGTTTTGAAGGGTTATAAATCACCTAGGAGCCTGAGTGTCCATACATAAAAAGTATTGAAATAGTTCAATTCCAGGTGTGACAACTTTAAGCCCCATTTAAACATGGGCAACTCCCTATACATAGATTCTCTGTCCAGGTCGTTGACTTGTTTCAACGTAATTCAACTCAGTCAGGAACCCTTTCAACAAAAGCCAACGTAAACCATTGTCAATCCAAAGGGAGGGATTGCATACTAAGAGTTAGCACACGTTTCATCTAATCAGTTGAAAAAGATTAATATTACATGGAAAACAGTTCAAAACAAGACTAAAGTTATGTGGAGCACCCCTACATAAACATTACTGTAAATCATGTTTTTAAACGGATTTAATCTTTGTTTATGCAGAAATACCCCGGAAGACTAAGTTGAACAATACAGGGCTATGAATTCATAGCACAGATTAGTTAAAACAGATGGCGAGCTTGTGTGGATGCGCTCCGTCAGAGAAAATGTGGCCATAATTGGATTTATTTTAATTCACTTATACTTTGACTATAGGAGAAATGCTGATAAAGTTCCTCATGCAGACAAGCCCTGAGGTTAGGGCTTTCAGGGAGCTGCTGGTTTGCTCGCTCTCAACTCTATTTTGAAAATTGGACTTAAATGCAGAAATAATATTAGGTGCTAAGAAATGAAAGTGAATCACCAGTCTTAAAACCTTTGTTCATGGTCAGATCTTGCCTCCTTAATTCACTCTGAGTAGCACTTTATGCAAGCGGCCCTGAATGAAATGATACTCCCCATAAACAGCATCTCACTTACCCAAGTGTTTTGCACCAGCTAGGCTAATGCTGGGCACGGGAGGGCATATCGCTTACCTCCAGCAGTTTCAATTTTCAGATGCTTTGCAGCAGAGGAAGGAGAGAAGTTCCCGTCGGGAGGTGCCATCCCTGCCACATGGTGCGGAGCCGGGGGGAGGCAGGTGACGGCCTTCTCCAGCCCCATCTTCGGCTGCTGCCTTGGGTGTGCTGCGTTCCCACCTCTGCAGACTGCCTCCCTTCAGGGATTTTTCTCTCCTCCACTTCATTTGTAGGCTTCTTGTATTCCCACACAGCCTAGCTGCTACCTGGATGGTACCTAATCATCACTTTTAACCCAGGTTCTTCTTTAAAAGAAGGCGGCTTGCTTTTTCCTCCTAGGAAGGTGCTGGTGGTCTGAGTCCTGACTTGCCGGAGCATGTGTGCAGCGGCTGTGAGCGCTGTGCCCCAGCCAGAAAGGACAAACAGGTTCACTTCTCTCTATATTGAGCTGCAATGGGTGTAAATATATCCAGTAATTACAGGCGTATTGCTGTGCAAACACATAACAAATGCAACTCTCATTTCCTTATGAATTATACGTAATGGGCTACCCACATTACTAGCTGGACCACATGTTGCATTGACTGGCCATGCTGAAACCTGCCCACTGCATCATCACAAGCCTCAGTTTCCCTTATAATTTCCCAAATACTCTCGCTTTCAAATTGCTCCAGCAAATCGGGAGCACAGGACGCGCACCAGGTGCTGACCGTGAGCTGGATGGCTCGTGGAGATGGAGATGTCTGACCGCAGAGGCAGCTGGTGCATAGGGAGGAACGACCTGCCTGTAGATACACCTCTGATATCTGTTTATTTCACCACATTTAACTGATGCTAGCTCCTTTGTGTGTGCGTGGGCTTATTCTGTGTTTTAATCTGAGAAATACCGGCTGGGTGAGGCAGTGCCCCGTTAACGAAAGGCTGCGGTCGCACGCTGAAGTCTGGAGAGCACAGCATCAGAGATACAGTGCTGCCACGCGTGCCAGCCTTGTCCCCGGATTCGTCACGCTGAAATTATTGCTGATTTGTTTGAGCAGAACCCAAATACTATTTCATTCCTTCGTTACTGCAAAAATCAAAGTATGTTTCCCCACTCAAAGCACAGAGCAGAGAGCAATGGGAAAAGACCAACCTGGCGTCTGGGCTCAGCTGTACGGTGTGGGTAGCCCATCCCTGAGCCTGCCCTGGGGAAAACAGCTGCCAGGAGCCCTCCAACACACAGATGTTGCTTCCTTTCTGCATTTGTTTTTTTTTCAAACATTTCCTCAGCCATGCTTATCTACATACCTCTGATATATATTGACAGTAGCCTGTTCTTGCAGGTCGCACAACCTAGGCGTTTAAATTCAAATCACATCAATGTTTCTTGTCTAAGCACCAGTTCTACTTGGCACGAAACCAGTCTGTACTCTAGCACCCCACTCCAAACCTTCCAGCTTCACGGAATATTTCTTTTTTGTATTTGCTAATGAACACATAAAGCCGTATTACTTTCCTTGCAACGGCTTTTCAAAATATTTCTGTAATTGGCCTAAATTTCTCTCACTAGACATCTGCAAACTAATTTTCCTGTGTTTTATGTTTCAGCAAACAGCCAGTCTGTGGATGCTGGTGAGTGCATCGCCCACAGAGAGCAGGGTGGTGGGACACGGGCAGCTATCCTAAAGCAGGATTTGGGGGACAAAAGGCCGCTGTGGTTACCTATTTTTGATCCCTCCAAAGCAGCCCAGATGCTGGGTATGACCAGGAACACGGAGACGGCAGAGGAGGGTGACAGGACTGCTTGGACAGCTGCGCTATTCAAAGAAATTCCAGCAAAATTGTCCTTGAGCAAGATGGGGAGGTCTCTGAAGTCAGGTTGTGTACATCTGTTGGTCTTGAAAGGCTCAATATGTCCATCTCTGTTTCGTGCACAGCGTGCTGAAAAGTGCAGAGCAAAGGTCTTCTCCGCTCCAGTACCACTGCCAATCCCCAGCATCCACTAGATGTCACCAGGATTTTGCTCGCTTTCTAGTCTGTACCCAACCGGGGACCATAAGAACACAGGAAAATAATTAACCATTAATAATAAAAAAAAATCATTCACCTATTACAATGAACACAGAGCTCAGAGAATGGGGAAAAGTGATGCAGACTCCTGCTTTTGTGTGTGCCATCACTGAGAGAATTTAGACAGAGCACCTACATAGTGGGTACAACTTTTAATTTGTCTCTTGGAGGCAGGCGGATAGTTTAATGTCATAGTGATCAAGTTTCTCCAGCTAGGCATCAAGCTAAAACTTACTTTTGTTAATGCATTTGTCAGATCCCTATTTAATTCTCCAACCTTTCTAGCTTTAAAGTTATCTCCCCGCCTTGGTAATCCTGCCCAGAGAGAAGCAGCTGATGGAGAGCAGCATCACCTGGGCAGTAAAGTGGACAGGGAAAGATTTGGGGAGGAGATGAACCAAATGGCTCCACACGCAATCACATCAGCAAAGCCATTTCTGGGAATACCTCTGTCTCCAAAATGTGCGAAGCCATAGGAAAACAAAGGGCTCCAGTGATCAGTGCAGCTGACACATTCAGTTTCATTAACCCTCACTGGTTAATAATTAACCTGTAACCATGCCATTCATAATCTGGAGGATAAAGATTAGAAATAGTGTTCATAATCCTTTATCTCTCACCTCACAGGCAAAAAGTCACGTAAAGGCAGCCCCAGGCAGAGGTAGGATTTTGGCAGCCCACCCCAGTGTCCCAACATCTACACCTCTGCCAGCGTAAAATGCAGGAAACCTGCCCAGATAGGTGTGCAAACACATGATGCACAAAGCAAGTTGTGTGCGCAAATCCTACCAGGTACATGCTGAAGCCTCCCGTGGTGATGGCATAAGCCCACGCCATAGCCACGCTGAAACCTAAAAATCGATCTTTGCTTTTGGTGATTCTCTCTCTCTCTAATGCTAAGGAACTGGTACTAGTTCCTGTGTCTGTCCATTAGACATTGAACTTCAGGTCTGGCTTTTAAGATATTTAGATACTGAATTGAGCAGAATTCTTTGCTTTTTCTTAAAATCCTTGGTCTCCAACTGTTGAGTTCTTTTAACACAGATATTTTCATAGTGCTACCCCACCGGTCTCATACTAACACAAGCCCTAATTCCTGCCTCTTCCTCCTTGGCTGTTAAAGTTTCCATCCAGCTCATCTCTTTAATCAGACCATCCTTGTCCTGTTGTTCTGCTTCTTTGGGTCCCAGAAGATGTTTGTGCAAGTTCATCCCCCTCACTTACACAAAAGCCGAGCAACACAAGAGTCCTTCAAAAGGAACCGAGGTGAATACCTCATTTCCTAAATCATGCAGTAATTCAGCAGATCCCTGTGAGACTCTTTGGCTTTGCATAGGCCCTGAATGGCATAAACTACTGTAAATAGGAGTCCTTTTCTGAATACATATCCTTCGAGATTTCCATAGTCAACATTTAGCTGGATGAAAGTATCCGTCGCTCCGTCGGCCCCAGCTACACCCCGTTTCTCTGCTCAGATCTAAAGGTATACACCCCACAGCCATGGCCACTGGAAAAGCCCACGTCTGCTTAAAGGATCGTTCTGAGTCTCCGACAGCACATATTCTTTCAATCTGAAGTCTGATGTCTTCCAAGAAAAGTCAAACAAAACAGACTTTACAGCTCTGTCTGAAGACAGCTTTTTAAATTAAGTCTGGGGCTATTTTCATTTTTGCTTTACAACACATAATATATTTAATACAAAAGAAAATATGCCTGCTTAGAACCTCAGCCAAAGATGACAAGTCCAAAATTATCTCAACTTAGAAATATTACTACCTAGCTTATTAGTCTTCGTTTGGTTTATGATCACTTCTTCCAGCAGTGCTTCTACACTCGGAATTAATTGCAGCTTGTGTTCTTTCTGTAGAGAAAAAGGTGAAAGAGAGTATGCATTTTATCACTGCTTCTTGCACATACATAAAAAGAGCAAAGGTTGCTTATTTTAATTTCTTTCATGCAAGTCTATCTGTAACTTTGTCACTTTGTAGCCTGCTACTGGTTACAAAGTTGATGTAGGTTATCTTTCATTTCACAGTTTTCCTTAGGAAGTAAGTATTCCTCTTTTAGGATTAAGAAATCCATTTAATTTTCAAATTGCCTTTTCTGACAAAATATCTTCAGTTTGCTCTGATAGTAAAATGTGCATAATACCCAGTGGGACTGGCCGGGTCTCACTTCCATCAGAAAGACAAAAAGAAGTGCATATCTATCTTTCATGCCTCATTTCCCGCAATCCTCTCTCCCCTTTTCTTGCTTCCCACGCCACCAAGCTCGACACGCAAAAGATCCCCCCGACAGGCAGGGAAGGTGATCCTGTGCCCTACACAAAAAGAGGTTTCAAAAGAGGTGGAAAAAAAATTACCATTTTATTCCTTGTCTCTTACAAGAGGTGATGGGTCCTCGCTGTATGTTGATCACACCATGGGGTGAGCATGGCCACCACAGAGGTAACCTCTGCCTAGAGCAATGCCACTGTCAGCATCACCAGAAGCCCCAGGAGATGGTCACCTCAGCAAGCTGCTACCAACTCTAACTCACAACCAACGCTTCAAAAGAATACAGCTGCAATGGCCACAGATGGGTAATTCGCTCTCTAGTAGATCAACCAGTCAAAAGCCTAGTCTCTCAGTGCCAGGTATATGACAAAAGCATTTGGGGGACAAACTTTCCATGACAGCCTCAGTCCCTTTAACAGTTTGCCCCCCCGTAAAGCAAGTGCCAAAGTGAGTGATGGATGCTGGGGAGGTAGTTGGGGTAGAGGACCTACCACTGCCATGAATAATGCAGTGGAGCAATGGCATCTTGCTATTTCTCAGCCTTGTTAGTTTAATACCACTTATTTAACTTGTCTATTTGCATTAAGCCCAACACTTTGGATGTCCTGATGCATTTTATGATCTTTCTTACTGTTGCTTTTGATGGTCCTATTTGTGATTCAGTAAACAGTACCTAAGTAATCAACATTCTGTCTGGGTGGACATTTTATTTATCTACAGAGCTACCATATGAATTCAGTTGGTTTACTGGAGGTCAAACACTTTTCATCTTCTCCATGAGCCAAAGAAAATTGAAAGATTTAAACTCCTTTTGAATTCCTTTGATTAACTCAGGGAAAATATCTCACTTTTTTTTTTTTTTTTTCCAAACAACTCAGAAGCAGAATTGTCTTCACTATAAACCTGCCTCATTTTGATACATTGATCTCTGCACAATGGGCAACATCAAGTGTTGAGGCATGAACTGGAAGATGAAGGAAGATGCAGAAGAGTTATGAATGATGCTGTTACCAGTTATCATCCATATGTATATATACACACCTCCTTTGGGTCAGATTTAAAAAACACATAAAATCGATAGAGCTATATAATTATCTGTGGGGAGGAAAGGGCTGGGATCCACACATTTGGGAATTGTGTGGCACAAAGCACCCGCACTGTATCAGCGAATGGTACAGCAATGCTACGTACTTACCTCAGTATCATCCCCCCAGCTGGACCAAATTCAGACTGCATTGCCACTCCTTTCATCACACTGTTTTAAAAAGTAAGGAGAAACCTGTTATGTTTCAGAGACATGGAGAAAAAGAGAAGCTAAAGACCGGTTCAGCTCCTTCGCACCTCCCTTGCACAACTCTGCAGTGCCCCAGGGACAGAGAAACCCAATGACTAAACCAACTGAATAATGAAAATAACATCCTGGATCTCTCTCATATGCTTTTTATGCTGGCTTCTATGTTTACTTTTTTAATTTGTAAAGTTTTACAGTCAAATTTTTAAGATTGCTTAAATGAGCTGAGCGTTTTCACATAGAAGTTGCATCGTTTAAAATAAAAGCATGACTTAAAACCCATTTAGTTAAACAGGGAAATCGCTATACAGTCACACTTACATCAGTTTTGGTGACTTGTTCCTAGTTACTGCATTTGATCTGGAACTGGTTTCAGATTAATTAAAATAAGCCACTCTTTCAATACACTGCGACTTGCATTCATTTAACTAAACTAATGTGAAAAGTGGAGTCAGGTTATTCAAGTGCAGATTCTTCATGTTGACAGGACTCAAAGGCGATTCTCGGTGTGGTTTAGACACTACTGCTCAGGATCACAGAAGCTTCAAATACACTTAGTTTAATCAGCTTATACTTTACGCAAGTGAGAGCTGACTTCTTCCAGTACAATCATGACCTGAGGACCTCGACAAAACATCCAGAAGTTTGCCTTGGATGGTTTTCAGGGATTCAGCTCTGAGATTACGAGAGTCCCAGGGATGGAGGATGTGAAGGGACAGCAAGGGCTGCCGGGGTCCCACCCCCTGCACTAGGGCAGTTTCACATAGACCACGCCTGCACCGTGCAGGAGAAGAACTAAGAAATCCTTCACATTGCAAGGCCAAATCCCAAGTTTGGCAGGAGGAACCAGTGAGCTGCCTCACCCCTGCACCTCCTGCTCCATCAGTTCCAGCTGCTGCCGCACCAGCTCCCCATCGGCTCACCGCTCGCCTCCACTTATCTCAGACAAAAAAGTTTGTTATCCCTCCTCAGCTGTCTCCTTTGTGGACTAAACAAACCCTGCTCTAGCCATAGTTTCTGATAAGGGATGTTTTTTAGAAAGCTTGACTCAGTTTTGTTGTTTCTCCTCTGGGGTCCTTTCTCCCCCTCAGTGCACCCCATCCTTCATGATGTGCAACAAAACCAGACACATTTTTGCCTCTAAATCACTGCAGTGCCTGGACAATGACTCGCTGCTCTTTGTAAACAGTCTTTCCGTTTTAATACATCCACCTTGCTGCAAATTTTTTTATCCTCTATTTTCTCTTCTGGTTTAAAGGTATGTCACAGACACAGTGTTAAAAGTCCTGTGAAGATAAAGACAGATCAACACATACTGCAGCTTCATCTTAGAAATAAATTAGATTGGCTAGAAATTATTCATTCTCTGAAATCTGTTTAGCAATGTATTTTCCTGTAGACATGTATATATTGTTCAGTAAGGCTTTCCAGTAACATCCTTGGTACCGATGAGGGAGAAACAAGGAATACATGGGAATGAAAGTTACACAGGTGAACCAGTGGATCCAGGAGCTGAAGGGTGAGGAAAGTGTGGCGGACAACCCTCCGTGGTTCCCTGTGTGGTTTCAATGGTGTCCTTCAGCTCTTGCTTCACTCAGACACGAGTGATGCTTTTATGCACCTTGGGTGTATCTTTCCAGAGCACTGACCTGTGTTTTAACCTTTGGCTCCAACAGGCAGGTGGGTGCGTACACATCCCCGAAATGCCATCCCACGGCGCTCCGCCTTTGGGCTCATTTCTGCTCTCCCCTCATTCAAACTTTCTCATGCTTCGTTGGCATCAGTAGCTATTTACACGAGGCAGCAGTGATTTTGGCTGCAGTTAACAGGGAGTTACGCGTTTGCAGCATCTGTCAGGGTGCTTTTGTTCCTATGCTGGTGGCTGAGCGTGCACCCACACTGTCTCCCAAGCCGGTGGAGAACCAACCATTTCCTCGCGGTCATTGCAGTTTTCATTAAAAATTACATCTAAGAAAATAAGGGTGTTGAATCCTTATTGGGTTTCCCCTTGGTGGGGAAGGAAAATCAGCTCTTGGCTTTCATGTCTCCACACAACACTGCGTGACCCTGCTGCTCGTACAAACGCTTCTGGTTTGCGTAGTGGTGATGGAGAGGGGTCTCGCCAGAGCACAGAAGTTGTGGATATGAAATGCGTTTGTCAACACCGCAGCAGTAACAGGAGGTTGCCACAAGGTCAAGATAAAAGTGTCCAAAATAGGTGCAACAAAGCTGGCAGCGAGCAGCAAGGGAGGCCGCTGCAGCCGGCAGAAACGGCCGTGGCCATGCAGGATGCGGCCCCTGGCTCTCTGTGAGTGGCGTCACTTCACAGAGCTTTTTTATGTCCTTAGAAAACTTGAGGGAACACGGTTCTATTTCCAACCAGCTGCCAGGTAGTAACATTTTTTTTACTACCAACCATCTGACACAGAGGTGCTTGGCAGCGCCGTACAAGAATACCAGGGCTTTTCCTTCTGTCAGACTCCAAGCTAAAAAGAGACTATCTGCCTCAATCCAATCTGGCCACGAAAATGCTTGTAAGGCATTCGCAGCAGCCCTGGCCTGCGCGTGATTTGGCTCTGAAGACCTTCAGTAGTGTTTCTGGCCACCTGATTTTCTGCAAGTGGGATGACTGGCTGGCAGTGAAGGAGGGGAAAAAGCTAGAGAGGATTGAAGCAACTTGTGGGTGGTGATGAGTCTTGTCTCAGCAAGCAGAACAAGGTGACCTTCATCTTAGTAGCCTGAATGATGTTCTGACAATGTCTGGGGGTTTTTTGGGGGATGATGCTTTATCATGTTGAAACAGTCTTCCACTGAACCCTTAAAAAACATCTCCTGGTGACTTGACTCATGGCTCCATGAATCGTCAGACATTCAATCAATCATCGACTTTTGTTTTTTGTAAAGCAGCTATTGATGTTGTATGTTATTAGTTTCTTGGCATCTTACGCCAGGCTTTCATCAAAGCAAAATGCTGATGCAATTAGCAAAGGATATCAATTTATGCAGCAATTCACATTATCCCTCAAAGCTTCATTAGCCTCAGAAGCTAAGGCACTGGAGAGAAAATTTGGGGAAGTGCTCTGTTACCTTCTGCAGCTCAGTCCATCTGCGCTGCTGCTGTGCTCCTTCGGGGCTGGGAAGGGGAGATGGTGCAGCACCCCACTTCACAGCAAAGGGAGAGGACAACCACTGCCTCCATCCACCCCCCAGGTCAGCCTCAGGACCTACTCACACATTTTGCACGGGTCAAAGCTATTGTGTGGGACTGAGCATGTTTGGACAGCCAGAGTCAGAGCAGCCGGGGGCGTTATTTGCAAGGAAAAAAAATAAAAATAAAATTCGGGCTTCCTGTCCTAGAGCCACGCTGGAGCTCCTGCTGGCGGGTGATGCCCTGCCAGCGTGGTGGCATGCCCTGACCAACTCGTGCATCTCCTTTTGTTCCCTACAAACACTCCTGAGGTCAGCAAGGCGTAATTGCCCCATTATTTCACAGAAAAGCCA
>NW_009625411.1:49733-84207 GCF_000690535.1 Cariama cristata | reverse complement strand
CAGGAAGCAGCTGCTGGTGGGATGGAAACCTCACTTAGCGGCCCTTTTGCTGGGAAGGTAATTTGGTCTTTACAACTCCGAACACAACCATCTCTTTATACCTGTTTCACTGCATTTACCAGCAAATATTTGGTTTCCAGGTTTTGGGTGTAGTTTTTTTTCTTTTTCTTTCAGCTGAATAATTTTTATTATGTTGATCCACGTTGTCATCTACCTCTCCGCAATTCTGAATACAAGCCTTGCCCTTGACTGCACAGCACAATGAAAGCCTTCAGGTCACAGCTTTTAGAACACTTCATATTGTTTTTTTCTTTCTGGAAAGAATAAATAATGTTAACCTCTCTGTTAGCGTAGAGGAAAAATGAAAAGGTAAAAGCTATCAGAGGCATGTCAAAGAGACTGGTATTGGGCTTGGATGATTCTAAACCCATTGACTAGTTTGCACGGCTTGACACAAAAATTAACTCATCTCCCAATTATATATAATTAATTAAAGTGCATCATCAGATTTCCAGTTACATCCTGTAGACAGATATTCTGGGGCAGCCATGGCCAAGTGAAACAAGATTTTCCTTTTCCCTGTACATCACGGCTGGCCTGTACGAAACACAGGTCCTGCCCCAGTGCCGTACTGGGGGGCGAAGGCTCGGGGAGGGGACATAGGTTGGGGGAGAGCTCGGGCTGCGGCTTGCAGCTCAGTGGGCTCCGTCTCTGGATGTTTTCACATCAGGAGCGCTGAATATATTTTAGGCACGCACAAATAGTTCGGCTCAACAAAAAGGAACCAATGAATGCCACTGCCAGCAGGACACATTACACTATTTAGTGATCTGTAGCAAGTTTAAGTATCTATGGATTTATAGAAGATTACAAAAAATGACTCGTTCATGTCTGGTATAAATGCAGTGCTGGAGTGTACCGGAGAGACATTTGGCTGAATGCACTCTTGTACAAATCCAGTCCCAAAGACCGCCGGCAGCTCCCTTGCCTCGCAGGGATCCTGAGCCCAGCAGCAAAATGCATTAGTGCGAGGTTGGCTCGCTCTCTGTAAGCACCCCTGCCCTTCTGAGTTAGTATCATTTGCATTTTATACAAACGACTGTACAGCTGGAGGCGAGAAAGCGTGCAAACACGGGAAAGGGGTTACAGCCCTCTTCTCCAGCCATGGTCTGCTGGAGCTGCAGCTCACGTGGCCAAAAGTAGGCAACGCCATTCATTTGGAGAGCACCTTAGCGAAGGGATGGGGACGGCAAGCCCGCTCCTTTGAGAAGGTACCTTCTTATTTCCTGGAGCTCACGTCATGGTTTGCAGGAGCAGGAGGAACTTCTCGTGCCTTCCTGGGATGGTAGATTCAGTTCCCAGCTGGCAAAAGCTGTAACAGCCCTGGGCAGAATAAATTGTACAGCTGCGAATAACTTTGTTTTCCTGCCCTTTCTTTGCCGCGTGGCCTTCCCTTGTAACAGATCCTAGACAAGCAAAAAGAAAATGGTATATATGTTCCTACGCCAAGGTGTCTGATATGTCCCACTAAAACAATAAACCTGTTCTGAGGCAAATCCTGCCTCTTATTATTCTTAATTATTCTCTTTTACGTCCTTTCATTTAGTTTTAAACCTCCTTGCAATTTTGCAAGACAAAAGAGGTTAAAAAAATTAAAATGCAATTAATTGTGCTATTTTACTTGTCGATAATGGTATAAATTATTGTGTTTTGGTTTGGGTTTTTTGGGGGTTTTTTAGCAGCTTGGAAAACCGCAGGAAGCAGGAATTAGCAGAGTGTTTTTTAAGTGAACCAGTCCATTTAAATTGACTGCATTATCCAGTTTCCTTCTGGCTTCATGCTTGAAAATGCAAGCAAGCCCAGCTGCTAAAAGAACAGTGTCATTGCTGCGCTGGAAGGGAGAACAGCAGGAATTAGCAGAGTGTTTTTTAAGTGAACCAGTCCATTTAAATTGACTGCATTATCCAGTTTCCTTCTGGCTTCATGCTTGAAAATGCAAGCAAGCCCAGCTGCTAAAAGAACAGTGTCATTGCTGCGCTGGAAGGGAGAACAGTCGGGTGGTGGAGACATTAGCGCAGGACTTTGAAGAAGCACACCCAGGTCTGTCTCGCCTGGCAGGCGCAGTACGTGAGCTCGGGTACGTCTCCGACAGCCAGACTTTTGGGAGCGACCACGTACCTGCCGATGCAGATCAGCACCCTTGGGACTCATGGGCAGGAACCGGGCATTTGCCACTCTGAGGTGCTGGTTCCCAAGTCGCATTAACATATGTCAAAATGTTGACGTGCACAGACCTTTAAATTAATTGGATCTGAAATTTCATTAGAAGACCAATTTAGAAGATCAGGTAGAAAGGGCCCGGTGTGCCCCAGGGCAAACAGGGCATGCCGCGAAGCCTTCATGTCTGCGGCGCGGTCAGATCATCCCTTCAGCTGCCTGGGATCCGAAGTCCCAAAAAGAAAATAAATCCCACTCTCGGCACCTTGCATGGGAAACACGGGAGCTGCTACTCACTTTTCTGAATCTCACAGCTAAGATAGGGGACATAGCTTAGCTCTGCCAGGACTTCCAGGAGCTTTTGTACTTCTGGTTTTTCTAAGTAGGTGTTTCAGCAGTGTCTATTGGAACCCAAAATTTACACCTAATTAACCCTCCTGACCCAGTTGAGGGTCTCTGTATGAGATAAAGCAAACATTACTTTGCTCTGAAGTCCAAGACATTTCCTCAAACTAGTGGCTAGGCTGGCTTTGCAGGAATTACTATGTCTGGTAAGATTATCTTGGTGCTATCCCCAGTTTTCCCTTCCCTTTTCACCCTGCCCATTTGATCCATGACAGAATCATGTACATCCAGACACAGAAAGGCTGAGCCTCTCCCGCTGCCGTCTGGGGAGTAACTTCAGGAAGAGCCCGTATCATTCCTTCGCACCCAGGTGGCCAACCATCCATCACTGACCACCGTATGGCCGTCTTCACAGACATCCATCACTTTTGGCCAACCACGATTTTACCTCGTTGAAGCCAAGAGGTATCTCTGCAGGACGAAGAGTATACCAGGCCCTGCAAGGATACAATCATGTTGTAAATTCTACCCTTTCTGCCTTCTCAGCTGTATTTTCATGACAGATGGCAGATTATGACACAACTATAGCATCTCCTGCATAACTGCAGAACAACTTGCCCTTCTGGCTGCCTAAACTTCATCATCATAAAAGCCCTTGGTAGCAGCTGCTGCAAAATCACGGAATATTAAGAGGCTGCCATTCATATTTCTCTGAATCTTTGCAGAATTGATAAAAAATGTATTTCTGGATAAGATTTGAAAGAATAAAAGTCAGTCATCTAATTAAGAAGCATGGCCAGGCAGTCACGTAGATAAAGAAGGAGCATAAGAAATTTCAAGGTGAAAAACTGAATCTGCCTGGATGGACCTAAGAGAGTAGCCCATAAAGGGCTCCGGAGAGAGAGATGCACTTTAATTAATGCTCTCTGATGGGGACCTCTACCCTGACACAGCCTGGGTATTATGGCCAGAAAGAAAGAAACCAGGAGCCTGCTGTCAGGAAAGGATAAGATGGGAAGGAGGAGAGAGCTCTCTCCAGTTTAACCTTAGCGTCAGTAAGCCAAGACAGTTTTTCTCATTTCTTCTTGTTTTGTTTAATTCAGACCTATGTCAACTCTTTGTTCACAATGTCTGAATAGAGAAGTCCTGCCAAGGGGCTGACGGCCTTCGAACATTTTGTGCTTCCCGGGTGAACGTTAGATGACCACAAGAAAAGAGGCTGCTGGCATCAGGCTTGGCTTCCTCCCCCTTAAAATGCTTTTTGCTTAGAATAAATGAACAAGGAGCTCTCGCAAGACTGTGGGCAGCCAGCTGCATGTGCATGAAACGGCAATGGATCTCATGCCTGGGAAGATTCCACAATTTCTGCTGAATTGTACATGAAATGTTTTTTCATTTGCAAATTCAAGCCCTGTATTTTTTTCCCTTTTGTTTGCAAGGATCCAGATTTTAATCGGAACATCCCATGAATCCCATTCTAAGTATTTCTGGCAGTAAGCATTTACTCAGGATGAGAATATCAGTTGCCTCAGCTCAGTGAGTTTAACTAAAGGAGGGGAGGCTGTGAGGCTGCAAGGACATTGAATGGTTGGCACTTCTCTCTTTCCTTAGCCCAGAAAGCAAATTTGCAGGGTTACTATCTGTTTTTAAGGTTTTAAGTTGGGACAGTGTGTATCATGCATCTGATTACAAACCACCTCCATAGTTCATTCAGATTGGCTCCCACTATTTTTTATCACTAGGTTTACATTCATGGAACACACAAGCATAACTTTTTTTTAGAACAAAAAGAAGCCCAAACTTGCTCATTGCAAACAGCTTCCTATAGACCCATGCAGACAGTGAGAATTACCTGCTGCGGATCTAATGATATAGTACCAGCGACTGGACACATGTCCAGTCCCAAAAATGTATGAGGGCAACAATGCTATTTTTAATAAAACAGCAAAATCTTTCTACAAAATGCATGACCTCGAAGCTGCCAAGTCAGGGACCTTCCTCTGCTGTCTAGAGCTGTAAGATTATTGCACCAGTAAGAACTAGTTTGGTCTGGGGGCTGGGTACAGTTCAGTATTACCAAGTCAAGCCTTTGGTATCCCCCTGCTCATAGGGGTTGTGCTCACCAGGCCAAGGCAACCTCCTAGCACCTTGGAAAGGCCACGTGAGGTTGATGGGAGATGTCCTGCAGCTAACTCCGAATTTACTGTGCCTGACCTTTGGGATGCCTCATTAGCTCACTCCTGCCAGCTCCTCACAACACGTCAGGACTCATTCCCTTGCTTCTCATCATTTTCACCTCTATCATTCGGAGATGGGAATCGTTTCACCTGTCTCTCTTGGCAGTGCACATCGAGGTAGTGCATCCTCAACACACTGGTCTCCCCAGATGCAGCTCAGCCATGGAAATCCCAGCTTTTCTACAAATTCTCCAGGTGGTTACCTCCGCTCCAGCCTGATTTTCCTCTTCATCTACCATAGCAACAGAAAAACAGCTAAATCATCAGCTTGTCTCCCTGTTAAATCTTACAATAATTAGATTATTTGAGTTAAAGAGACCATAGCTCAACTGCAGAGGAGACGTTTATGTGGGATAAAACAGCGTGACTTTTAGGGATTCTTGGCATTATTTTTTTCCCAGTATGTACCATCTTTCCTCACAGCCCAAAGAATCTCTGTATGCAAGAGGATTTGTTGCTAAAATCCGGGTGTAAATATGCCATAAATGTTTAGCAACTTGTAGTAAATTGTCTGGTTAATATGCTGGCAAAGAGCTGCCGGCTCTGATTGCCGTCTTAACAGAGTTATCCGAGTGGTCGCAGGCCAGCAGGCAGCACACGTTTTGCTGTCTGAAGGGAGACTTTTCCCAATGAGTGTTGGCCAGCGAGTCCCCAGCCCCAGGTCCCTGTGAGCACCAGCACAGATGTGCCAGCAACATCCCTCCATATCGCCCACACACGAGGGGCGTTGTGTCCCAGCAACACTTTTCACTTCTACCCCTGGTCCCCAGTCATACTGCAGTCCCTGAATAAATCAGATCGGAGAGAAAGAGGAGCTTCGGCTGGTTTACATTGGAAGTGGGTAGAAAGCTGCTTATGGGGATAATTAGCAAACAGCTCCGCTGCCTAAAGGGAACGGGATTGTCAAAGGCAGCCTTGACGTAAGTGGAGAGCAAACAGCTCGATGGCATGGAGGGGTCACAGGAGGAACAAACTGCTGTCGCTACTTCTCAATAGATACCAGCGGTATTTGGCATGGAGAGATATCTGTGACACTGAAACAGCTTGTGTGACAACCCATGGGGAATCCCAGTTCATTTGTGTAAAAATTAAGATGCTTGACTTTAACGCTTCAGTATTGAAAACCTAATTACTGCACCAGGAATTTGTTACACGTAGAAACATCCATTAAGAAGTAGGAATGCAGGTTACAACAAGGCTTCAAAAGGTTAAACAAACCAAGCCTGAAGAGCCTTCCTTTCTTTACAGAAGTATTAGCTTTATCTCTAGGGGCTCCTGCAATAGGAGCATGCACTGGGTGCTGCCCTCGGCCCTCCTGGTGCCCGGGGACCCCGCCGGCGTTGCCGGTGCTGTGGCAGCGTTCCTGCCAGGCTGCATGCGTGTCAGCCACATACCGACGGACGTAATCTGACTGCCCATTCCCCAGAGCAAAGCCACCATTTATCTTCACTCCCAGTGACTCCACTCCTAGAGACAAAAATACACTCAGGAGCTGTCGGCTGGAGGCAGCTGTAACATAGCTCTGATGTGCAAGTGTTGTCCTGCTTGAGCAAACAGTAGTAATGTCACTCTGGAGAAAAAAAAAATAACGGCCTGTGTAGGGATATCACACGTTCAGGTAGGACCCTGCCAGGTACCTCACAGCTTCCACAAGCTGTAGCGGAGCCAGTATCAGTCTTACAGTGGCTATCCCTTCATGTTAGCCATAGCAATCCTGCTATGATGTATTGCTGCATGCCAAACAGCAAACGAGCACGGACTTTTCAAGACCAGCCCAAATCAAGACCAAGCAGAGGCTCTGGGGAGCCACCTTCCATGGTGGCATATGTGATCTCAGGAACAGGAGACCATCAGCCCTCAACAGAGGGGCAACCAGAGGTAAACCCTATTTCATCAGCCCTGTTTTCCCTCCTTACCTAGGTACGCACCCTGCCAGAACAGAGCGTCTGTCCCCTTGAGCTGATCGAGCACTAGGGAGCAAGAAGAGAAAACCAAAAGCAATGCCTACTTTCAGTGGATACCAGGAGGTTGTGTAAATGTTTACACATAAGATTAACTCTTCCAGAGGCAGCTGGCACTTCTAAGCCAATTCCCTCAAAAACGGTTGGGACTGAATATTTTCTGCAGGCACTGGGGATTTCCTTTGCAGTGAGATACACAAAAGGTCAAAAGAGCTGCCTCGCAGCTCACACAGTCAGGAAACATCCCCATAATCTTTTCCTCTTAGACAAGAAGACTCACCTCTTAAGTCATTAATCCCCTAAAAGACAGACAGCAGGGTGCAGACACTGCATATTGCAATTAAAAGTCTCGGACAACTTTAAGGTGAAAGCCCAGATTTCCTTCCTTCCTCATGGCAGAAACCTCTAATGCTTTGCAATGCTTTCATGAGACTTCAAACCAACCAACCAACAGCAAAAAACATCCACCTCAGGCAGCCCCCTGCCCCCCAGCACAGCACTCCCCACTGCTGCACCTCCGCACCAGCGAGGATTCAACCTCTCCCAGACCAGGAGCTCCCTTTATCTCTGTAGCACAAAGCCAGGTTGCTAGATTTTAGCTTTAAGCTGTACCTGGTACGTGGCACATCCATCACGTTGCCCTCGTCCATGCTTAGGCATCCTTTGCTGCCTGACGCTCAAATTCAGCTGACACCGCTGGCCTTCGGCTGCTGTGCCGGTACCCCTTGGACACGGTCATCCATTACGGTGCACGGGGGTCTGTCACCACGTCCCATTTGCTTTCTCCGCACCATATGTTAAACTAGTAGGTTGAGCAGAATCATTTATCTTCTTGTTTTTAACATCTATCCTTTTTTTATTACTGCTATTAGCCTTTTCCTATCCTTAAGAACACTTGAAAAATGCAGCAGGAGCAATGGCATGGCCCAAAGTCAGGTTTTGGGATCACTGCTGGTGAGTGGGTGCCTTTTGGGGGATGTTTTTGTGGGTTTGGTTTTGTTTTCTTTTAAGAATAGTGCTTCCTACTCTAACATCTAAAGGCAACACGTTTGCAATCATAGTGGCAACATTTGGGGTGAAGGGATATAAACAACACTATATTATTGCATGAACAGGTAATTCAAATGAGACTACGAAACAGTCAGCTCCCAACATGAACTTTTAACACAAATCGACATGATAAAATGTTTTCAAAAATACGAAGTTTTTAAGCCTCCTAATTCATCTATGCCAAGCATGCAACATGATTACAGTGCTGTATATACATTAAAACATAATAATTGTATCATGTTTGCTCTGTTTTCCCCCATTCATCTTTTTAATTAAATTAGCCCTTTCAGTGGATTTTGTCCTTCAGACAGCGAATTGAGTTTGTTTGAGAAATTAAAGGCATTAAGATGTTTTCTGAGATATGCAGAAGCCGTAACAGTGATTTCTAACCCTTTTTCTGAAAAGGTAAGATTTACCCACCCAGCAGGAGAATAAATCACCCTCGGGCCATTCTCAGATGCACATCTTCTTCATCTTGTTTTCTTTGTTTGCTGTGTCATACATGCATCAGAGATTTCCACGTACGCTGCTGGACTGGTGTCAGCGCTTAGAATAATAGAATTATTTAAGTTGGAAAGGACCTTTAAGATCATCGAATCCAACTGTAAAAGCTTGCTGCTGACAGCGCATGCCCACAGGAAACCCGGGACAGGCAACGACACCTACCCTCACAGATTGCTGCTATGGAAATTACTATGGCTAAAGGGCAATATTTTTTTTTTCCCCCCATTCTGAAACAAAGTACAGTGTGATATTCTTTCCCCCAAAGAAAGAGAGCAAAGAAGTCAGCACTGCCAGGCTTGTGCAGGCTTAGCGTGGGAGCACTGATGTGCATCGTCCCACTGCCAACATCATCTCCCCATTGCCAGGGATGTGGAAACAAAAGACCTGCCTCTCCCATTACCACCCAAAGTCACTGAGAGCAGGTCAAGCTTGGAGCATCCACCCCTGTCCTCACCACAACACCCCATGTCAGAACTGGTCAACCCCGTCCCAGGGTTTTGTGGGATAGGATGCTGCAAAACCAACACAAGTAAGTTTTCAAAGAGACCAATATTATCACAGTTCAGTGTCTCTTAAATAAGACTTTTTAAGGTCAGGTGGTGGAGGAGGTGGTGGAGGAGGTGTGAAAGACAGCGGGTAGGTTAACATGACCGGGAGCGTGACATGCCAATGGAGCTGAACCTGTTCAAACCCATTTCCTGAGCATCACCGTGCTTCCTTCCTTCGCCTCCTTCGCTGTCTGCCATTAATATCATGTTTTTTCTTTAGATCTTTCATTCTCACACCCCTTCATCTTCCAGCTCTTATTTTGGAGTTTGAAATGTGTCCTTTTATACCACAAGGGAAAAATCCCAAATGCAGATGGGTTGGATGGAAACATGGCCGGAACATGAAACTCTCGGACGAGAAATAATCTAATTAAGAGGTCACTTCTGAAAGGCTCCGTAGAAAGAGCTACACCCTCTGCGCCTCCCCGAGCTCCCCTGATTTATCAGACTAGTAGCAAAGGCTGAGCTGGCTCCACGAGGATTTGAGAGCCGTTCTTTGACCACTGAGTCTTACTTTTCTCACTCGTGGCAGTTGGCAAGATCCAAATTCTTAGCTCACAGGATTAGTTTCCAGCTTGTTCTGTGCTGTTTCCAAAGTTAAAGGCAACGAGATGGACAGCGGTATAAAATTGGATTGTTTAACCTACATATTCCAGGCATTAAACCTGTGGAGACAGTTTATACCACTGTAATTACTTTCATACAGGTTGTTAAAGCCAGATTCATTAGCTTAGGTTACAGTGACCTATACAACATGCTTAAAACCCATTTATCCTATTAAAGGGATTTAAAACTCGCCTCCTTTCATGAGATATCAGTGATTCTTGATTTATGATTTGGTCATACTTCAAAAAATAAAAGCAATTACTTCTCGTACTGTAGTAAAAGCCCACTGCCTCAAGGTTACCACAATACATCTATAATTGAACAGCAACAGCTCTAATGCTCAGCTTGGATGACAAAAGCATTGGCTATTGAAATATCGCCTACGATGGTGTCCGCATACCAGGGAGCACTACATCAGCTGAAGAATTTCAGCCGGAACGATTTGCACCTCAGGTATCTCAGGATCCAATGTGCTGGGTGTTTCCTGGCAGTGGCGATACTTTCCATTTATGTATCCTACCACTTTTAAGAAACAAAAACAAAAAACATGAAAACATCACCCTTCTGTTAATTTCCTTGCAAGAGCCAAGATCTTTTGTTTGAACGCTTTTCCTTTGAAGCCTGCATGAATTTTATTCCGAAGGAATTTTCTTTGAGCATTCCTAGAAATATGATGACTCCACAATGCACAATACGCTTGGGTGTTGCATAATTTGGGGCATCCAGCTGGCTTCCAAAACACAGCCATAGAAAGGCTAAACTAGGCAACTTTTTGTCCCAGAAAGGATCCCAGAACCAGTCTTTTTAGGAAAAATGACCAAACTCATATATTTGTCCCAAACATGCTGTAAATGTGATTGGGGTACAGATGACTGCTGATAGCCAGATGTGGACTCTCCAATTCAAGCAAATGAAATGTGACCCATCTTAGCTATACCTGTGCAATGCTGCGCCTTGACTAATTAATTTACAGCAAAACCAGTGTGTTTTGACATCACCGAGATCTGAAAGTTCCCTGGAAGCAACCTCTTGACATAAAGAATGCATACAAAAATTATAATGATTTTCTTATGCAACTATAAACAAAAAAACCCTCATGCACACCAGGGTATGCACTCATAGGAACATGGAAGTTACTCCCTCTCTTCTCAGGACAGCAAGGACTTAAACTGGCAAAATCTGGAGATTTTCTAATATTCAGATATATTTTAACAGTAAGAAGTCATTTTAACAGTCATATAGTCAAATTTTAAATAGTTTAGAAATAACTAAGCTTCCATTCATGCTCATTGAATTAGAAAAAGTGACTATTCCTTTTCTCCCCACCCCTGGTTTTGGCCTCCACTAGTGAAAAATGGGCTTTAAGATTATGGGATCTTTCTCATGTGAGGCAAGGACAACTCAGCACACCAATATGATGACCAGAGAAGTCATTTATTATGCTCAAAGCTGCATCTTATATTATGTTTTCTACTTCCCTACCCGTGCCTGTTCAATCTCTAATTGGTTACATGTACTGTTTACGTAATTATCACACTCCTTATCAAGGATTCTGATAGGTGTTTATGCTACGCATCGCTTTCACGTAAATTAAACACAAGGTCTTTGTCTCACCCTGTTACTATGACTTTGTTCCTCAATTTTATCTACTCTCTGTTCCACAAACTTGTTTATTTGTATCACTCTCTGCATTTTTCCCACATCTTATCACATTTTCAAAACGTCCTTCAGCTCATTGCTAACATAAAATGATCCTACACTGTATGTATTTGATGCTTCATGGATGGCTTTGCCTTGAGCAACAAAGTTGTGTATAAACATTCCAAGGCAGCCGGCCTGATGCAGGAGGGTCTGTTCAACCTCCTACAGAGCCTGACAGCAGCTTTAGGATTAATCCCTGTCCCCGCATGAGTCCATAACTTTCAGTGACTCAGAGCTCACCACTCTCCTACACCACCAATTTCATCCAACCCAAAACTCACTGTCAGAGCTCTCATTTGAACACGCTTTAAACTTTCACAGACCTTTTCCTTACTTCCAGCCACATGGACAGTCCCACACATTAACACTTCTTGAAATGCAGAGATGGTCCTTTGGCAGGTGGCCACCAAAACTTGCCCACCATGGCCTCCTGCCTTGGTCAGCCAGCGACAAAACCACAAAAACACCTGATATTTTACCTCTCTTCCCCAGCTTGCAATGCTAGAAGCATGCATTAGATACGGTTCTCATCAGGGGCCCCGTAAAGAGGGCAAATGGATGCAGAGTTTAAAAAGTTATAAAAATAAATTACTTTATAACTCACCTTTTGTCTCACCAAAGCTACGTATCTTAAAATCAATTGCTCGCATGAAGTAAGAACAGATGTCAGCCGGAGTAATAAACGCAGAGTAGGCGAGTGGGAGCCTCAGGACACCAGCCAGGGATTTGCTTGGTAAAAAGCATCCGGCAGCATTTACTTCTTGGTCACAACCTGCATTCCAGAGGCTGGATCAGAGAGAAGTGTATAAAACCTACTCTTTAATCATGATTTCTGCAGTTTATAACCCCTTTTAAATTATACATGTGTGTGTTTTTAATATATACACACTTGACTAATGTGGGGCATTAAGTGACATTGTAAAGTATTATTTATTAGCCCTTCTTTAGGGCTACAGCCAATTTCTTCAGTTTCTCAGATGCTCTTCTTCATGCCATATGCTTTTTGTTAGAAAAGTTATCTCTGAAAACAGGTCCAAATCATGGTGGTTAGTTTGGGTTTTTTAATACATCAACTTCCACTGCTAGAACTAAACATCCTCTCTTCCCACCCCCAAAATAGCTTTGTCTCAGATCAGCCTCTAACAGTAAGCAAAGGAATACAACACTTAGACACCGGTCCTTGAGGGCACGAGCTAGCATCGGTGTTAACACCCACATGGGCACGTTGGTCAAACACCCACAATTTATTCCGCAGTTCTCCCAGCCTCACAGTTTGGATTATTTGCAATGCCAGTCATCAGCAAAATAAATTGCCTCTAATACTACAGCCCATTAAGTGACACATAATTCAATAATGTGTTACAACAGAATTATCTTTAAAACACAAACCGAGATCCCCGTAGGAACAAAACAATAACAATTTTTGATACCAGTTATTTGAGACTTGCTAAAAATATCTTTGCAGTTCGGTGAAGAGATGTAAAATGACTATTTAGAACATAAATTTCCTGGGAAATGAAAGTTAAAAAAAACTAAATCAAATCTTCCATGTAAATGCCCAGTTTAATATGTCTGCAATGTGCAAGATAATATTCCTATTAAGAAAGTGAAGAGGAGGAAAAAAAAAGTACATTTTATAACCACAGCCAAATAACAAAGCAAGAATTAAAGGTCGTTATGAAGATTGCTACGCAAAACAGCTAACTGGCTGCTAAGAGGAATTTTGGTTGTATAATGTATAATACGCCTAAGGGCAAAGTCCCAGCCCAGCTAAGTTACACCTAAATTGGGTCTTAAGTGAAAAAGAACCGCTTCCATCCAAGATGGAGATACGCTGACTGGCAGCAAGTTCTCTCACCCTGAAGGTCACCAAAATTCAGAGGTTGCCACCCAACGTGCCCCCGGCTCTGCACTCACCTTTCCTTTCAGCTCACAAGCTGCCTTTGAGCTATTTGGGATCATGTCCTGCCAAAAACAACGCACCAACTGCAACCTTGTTCCTTTTCCCTGGAGAAGGTCCCCACCACCTTCCTCCTTGGTGTTCTCCTACTATGGGAACAAGGGCACCCTGGGAACAGAGGGGCTGTAGCACTGGTCCCCAAAAAGCACAAAAGGTCAGATGAGACAGAAAAAGAGTCACAACAATCCAGTTCCTAAATGGTATTTTTTTTATTATGCACTTTTACTGACAAATAAAAAATCTGGGAAATAGATAAAGGAAGAAATGGGCAGAGAAATAGAAATACTTCCAGATTTTCTGGGTGAAAAACATTTTTGCTCACACTTTCTCAAAGGACAGCAAAAGTCTAATCTGGGGACTGATACAAACCCACAAGGAGATAAGCCTCAGCAGCAAAAGCAGTAATTATGACAAAATGTACAGGACAGGAGGATTTCCACACTGAGGCACAGGTTAAAATGGTGGGCCAAGTCTGCTGAGCATCCTCTGTGCATTTCCAGGAGTCTTGCATTGACGTAAATGACGCAGGAAGGAGATGGAAGAAATACTATGGATGCAAATTAAATTGTGATTTTGTTCAGTTGACTACAAGAGCACATTACATTAGTAGGATTATGACAGAAGACTAGAAGTTGCTCAGAAAGGAAAGGGAAAAAAAAAAAGAATCTACATTTATAGTCCAGAACGTAATGACTTTCAATTTTTCATCATTGGAAAAGAAATGCATGTTGTCAAAGCAAGGCACAGGACAGATGGCCAAACCAGGGAACACAGGGGGATGAGGCTTTCTTTCAAAATCTCACAGCCTTTCAAATCCTGAGGGTGTGACAGGTAATGCAAAAAGAGAGCGGGGTAGGAAAAATATAGGCAAGCTGCCCAACCTCTTGGCATTGGTGAGGGTTTTATGGTATAGGGCGCAGGGATAACCAGCAGCAGGGAGGGCACCTGATGCTCTTAGAATGAATTTAGGGATGGGGAGCAACCAAAATCTATTAGAAGATGGACATTGGTCTCCAGTAAAACCAACCCAAAGACTGACTAATCTTAAAGAAGTGAGCACAAACTCTCCCCAAAGCAGAGGGAAACACAGGAAGGTGTCAGGAGAAGTGGGCAAAAATGTGAGATCTTCAAAAACCCAGAACCGAGTAAGGAATTGTACAAAAGGCAGAAGTGAGATCGGAGTTTACTAATAATTAAAGAAGCACAGGCATATACAGGCAATGCACAGAATGACCAAGACAGTCACATCAAATTAGCAGCTGATATACTTACTATTACTTTTTCTAATACTGTAGGAAGGAGATTGTTTGCTTCTTTGTGAAGGTCTTGATCCGTCTTTGTTCATTTTTCCCTCAACTAACTTATGTTACTTAGTCTAGCAAAGAGGACACATTATAAACATCACAACTATACTTCACAAAACTTGGGGGTAAAAAAGGTCAATCATTTCTCAGGTCCAACAGCAACAGAACAACAAAAAAACCACCACTATATTAGGCTGAAGTTGCAGTGAGAAAGATTTGCATTAGACATTTCTAAATGTCTCTGACAATAAGAATATATGCAACTCCTTATAACGTTTAAGAAGGTTGTTGACTCTCAAGGATTTTTTGTTTTGTTTTAAAAAATAGGTTATGCATCTGTCTGTGTGTTGGTGCTGCCTTTTGAAGCAGACAGGAACTGTATAACCTCATGAGATACCTTACACAGAAGGCAGGATACAAAGACATCAGGAAAACATTGAAATTCCTCAAAAAAATGCCCCATCTCGGGATAGCTTTCTATTTCTGTTTATCCACTGCTTTTCCTGAATGTTACTCTTAACACAAAGATTTACCTCTGTTTGCAAGGGCATGTAAATGCAGTTTAATAAAGATGGTACAATGAATAGCAGTGTCTTAAAATAGAGTTTTTCCCAGTTATCTCATCAAGTAAGACAAACGCCAATGGACACCTTAGAGATTCTTGCTTTCAGCTTCTGATGTTCCCAGCACCCTTGGGACAGACTTCGTACTCAGCATCTTACTCATGAAAAAGTCATAGAACCAGAGAGGAAAGCAGCAGAAGATGCAGAGGGGCATGTAAGCCCCTTTGCCAGGGGTGTACAAGCCATGTGGTCTCTTGGCCAGCAAAGCGTGCAGGATAGCACTCAGCACAGGGGAGAGGTCGGCATCGCAGTACGCAGGCATGTGCAGGAGGTAGCTCTTCAGCCCCAGGAGGTAGTCCTCACCATAAGCTTGCCTGGTGTCTGCTGGGAGGTTCTCCATCAGTTCCTTTTCTTGCTTATCCCACAGGTCAGATGTGCCTTGTATACCTGCAGTAGCAACATCACAGGATAGAAAGTGGGTTTAGGGCTGAATTTAAAAACATTCATTTATAATTAATAGTCAATAAGTTGTTCTCCACCACCATCCTGATTCACAGTTGTTCTAAACTGGGTCAGTGAGGAACAGACAAAACAGCTGGTTACCTGCCAGTGCTTTTCCCTGGGAGGGAAGGGAAAGCATGAAGCACAGACTACAAAAAAGCATAGGGTTCATGCACCATTTGGTTACCAGCTCTATCTAAAAAGGCTCTCACAGCCAAGTCAGCATTTCCCCTCTGCCTCCCCTTGCCATTCGGTCCTTATTCATTATGTGGGTGTTTCTAATCATTATTTATTAACAGGTGTGAGTGACTGAGGAAAGACAGGCAAACTAAGATGAACAGGATTCACTTGGGTTGGCCAAGTACTAAGTTCCTCTTCCATGAGTGACACTGGTATTTCAATAACTAGTTTGATGAAGGATAAGGCTTGTATTAGACCAGATTTTAAAAAAAAAAAAAAATCTCAATTTTTCCCCCCATCTGTATCATGCAGGAATGAAAGCAGTGGCTTTTCCAATGCGTTTATTGCCTAACCATCATGAATTAAGCATTGCAAACAGAGAAAAAAATCTTTAAATAAATATTTAACACTCAAATACCATGACTCATTTTGATGCATGAAGTTTTCACCCAGAAGTCTGACAATAGCTAAGCAGGGTCCTGGAGGTAAAACTTCAGGCAGGTACCACTGACCATGCAGGTGCTGTCAGAGCCCAGTGCCCCGCAGGGCCCCTCCCCAGGAAGGGAGGCATTCAAGGGAGCAGGTTGTTATGAAAAAGACCATTTTGCTTTTCATTGGCGTAAAAATTGTCTCCATTAAATCATCAGGACTTGCTGAGTAGGCAGCAGTGGGATTTGATGTTGCCCTCAGGTAGCTGCCAGGCATGTCCACAGAGCAGGGACCTGCGTGATGCCCACCCAGCTGCCAGGTGGGCACAGGGTGCAGCGAGGGTGCATGCAGCAGGAGATGGGTTTGTAACCCGGACAGGCTCTGCAGAAAGTACTCAGAGCAGTGCAAGGAGGAGGATTTGGAACAGAAAGCAGCAGGAGCACAGCAGATGGAAGGAGTAGAGAGGAAAGATCAGAGACTATATAGAGTAATATTGACAGCAAGTGAGCAGGATCACAGGTATTGCTGCAGACACTTCGATGTAAGACTGAGCAGCTCAATAAAGAGAGCTCTGATATTGAGAAAGGTAGGACTGACAGTGAGTCCTGAAGCTCTCATGCAGGACAAGCGAGCCATAACACTCAAATCAAACACACCATGATGCTCAGTTTGTTAACTTCAAGAAAGCTAGAGCAAAGGGAAGGCACCAATTGCCTGAACCCTGCCCTGTCTCAAAGCAAAGAGAGAGGTCTGCCCAGAAGGCTATATTCACAAGGCAGAGGCAGGCAGCATGCACAATTGGAAGGAACATCTCTCACAAAAAAATGCAGATCTTAATTTCCATAAGCAGCGTGAAGAACAGGAAAAAAGTCCAACTGCTGAGAATCACTCAGGGCTCTGTTTGAGGACGCTGGACTATTGGAAAGAGGTGAGGCAGAAAGAACTACCCAAAATGTCAAATACCAACCTGTTCGAAAGCCTGATGGATGAATTGCAGCAACTTTAATTCCCCATTTGGAAAGCTCTTGCCTCATTACTCCAGAAAACATGGACAGAGCTGCTTTCGATGCGCCGTACGCAGCATACCTCGGTAGTGGAATGCCTCCTGCAGGAGCAATATAAACATGATAAAGCTCGACGGTGGCTCTTTCCAGCCTTTATTTTTGTGATTTAGAAGGAAGATTATAGCGCAACCAAAATTATGCGGCTGTCTCTGAGGTTAAAGACAAGTCAGTGAGGGAATAATTTCTTTCTGGAGGTTAAAAAAAAGTGAAAGTTGAAAATTAACAGTTGCTTATAGCAGTTATGCTCAGTAACACCTGATAAGATACTTTATATGGCAGGAAAAAAAAAGAAAAAAAAACACCTGTATTGCATTTAAGGGTAAAAACTGCTGAAAATTATGATTGTTAGTTTCAGAAACACAGATAATGTTTTAGTTCATATAAATAGTGAAGTAATAGTTTAATGGTGCTGTTCTTGTTCTCACCGTAGCACGAATTTCAAGCTCCTACTATAAACCACAGTTACAACAGGGTAAGTAATCTCAATTCTAGCTTTATAAAGCCAATTTATCTTCCAGTTTTTTCAAGCTAGTTTCAGAAAGACCAGAGACAACAGTGCAAGGGCAGGGAAAACCTCTATGGACAAACCAAAGCTGGAATCACATCCCCCAGGTAACAGAACTCTAAGACCCATCATAGAAGCAAATCCCATGTGTATAGTTACATCCCATCTTCTCCAATCCTAGCAGCATTTGTTCAGATGGAAAAGACAGAAAATAGCTAGTATTTTAGGTGAATTCAAAATAAATCCATATGTTTACAAAACAAAAGCTTCCAGAAAATAGTATCTTCTAAATACAGTTTTCCTCTGTTCCAAAAACCGGCAGGCTGTCAGTTCTTCAGCTTTAGAAAAATCCAAAGATGCTTGATTTGAGCATCTTCCCCTTCTTTAGCCCTCCTACTTTCTCCACAACGTTGGGGTTATCACCGCACAGAGCACCACTGCCAGATTGAGGGGCCACCACAGCCACCATGGGCTCTGCTGGCACAGCAGGGAGGAGGGAACAGAATGGGCAACCCTTCTCCTTGAGGCACATCACTTCTCCTCCCATCTGCATGGGCAGTTGGGCACATCCTCCGGTATGGCCTCCGTTTCAAAGATTACACATTTATCTCAGTGTATTTGAATCTTTTAAAAAAGAAAATACTTTGATACAGAGGAATTTTCAGGTAAGCCACTGGTGCCATTTATTGGGTTTTGTACTGCAACGACCAAGGTAACATGGGACTTTCTTACACAGAGTCATTCCTTTGAAGAAGTCAGGCCAATTACATGTTAATTATTCTTCTGTACTCATCTGAATAAGTTTGAGTTTCAATTGCTCTGAGCCAATTGAACCACATACTTTTTCCCTCTGAGGTCAGGCTAACCTCGAGTCTAGTTAAATTAGCTCTACACAGACAGGAATAGATTCGGCACAATGAGACCTCGCTAACTTTTCTGCTAATTTTTACCAAAGGACCCTCAGACCCTGCATTAAGAGGAAGCTATTTACCCAAACCAGCCCGCATGCAAGAACATCTGTGCAAACAGCTATACCTTAGGCAGGGTCATTATCAACTCCTGTAAGGGCAAATTATTCAGCACAGGGAAGCTCTCCATTTATCCCCGCAAGGCAGCTCAGGGATTCATGCCAAGAACTAAGACATCTGCCCCAAAATACCAAAAGTGCAAGCTTCACTTGGGTGCTCAAAGAAAACAGAGGTCCATCTTCTGTCTCTGTGCTTGTGAGGGTTGGTGGGCAGAGCAGCACCAGAAAGGTCCTTCTGATAATTCAGTGCTGACACTTAAAGGAATCAGGAATGAACCATAGACACAGGCGTGCAGATACAAAACATACTTGGGATTATAAAAAGAAAACAGAAGACAGTAGTGTCAAAGCTAGGCTGAGGCCACATCCTCAATGTAAGCAATGAACGCAAGGTAATGTTTGCACAAGCCACCTTGGCAATACAGCAGGATTTGAGTGGACACCAACTGTGCAGAAATAAGGGTCCAAGAAGACAAGGCGAAGGAAAGTTTGGGAAGCAGACGATATGGTAAATCCTTAAAAGGTCTTAAGCCAAAATACTTTCCAGCATCATGACACTCTGCTTCCAGCAGGTCTCATTTTCAAAGGAGCATGTTTGCTCCTCAGTTGTTGGCTACCAGATACTGTATTACTTCCGTTCCTACATCTTAGCATCTCAGCTGTCCTCCTAGAATAGAAGGTCATGTTATAAAGGCATATATACTTATGGTAAACACAGGATCCATTTTATGGGACAAAACTGGAAAGCATATTATATGCTGTCAATAATTGTTGAAAAGTTATTTTATTTATGAAAAAATATTACTTTGCTAATAAGTTAGGCTAAAGTATTTTGGGTATCTTCTTAAAAATATTTTTAAAGAAATATAAACACACACTCTCTTCAGGTCCCAGGTTATTAGCAGTCCACGCTCTAGGACTGTGCACTCTGGAAAGAACTGTAGGATGCAGTAAAAAAAATAAAACTGGCTTCTGCTCTTGAAGAATTAGGTGTTTCTCTTCAGCAGGTTTTTATCTTTGTGCTTTCTCACTGTAACTATAGTAATTGAGCCCTACAAGGGTGGAGAGGTGGAGCTGCCCAAGTGCAATATCTAACATTTATTATAGACTGTTGCAAATGTCACGAACTTACCCAAAAGATATTTATGCCCCAATTTTAACCCAAAGTATTTTTAAAAAGGTTGAAAATTTAGGTGTAACTAGCCCAAATGGAAAAGAGCCTGTCTCTGCAAAAGGCAGACAGCTTTCGGACATCTCCGCAGTGTGGTTCAATGACACACAAACTGAGATGGTTACAGACTTCTGCTGGAACATGTTATAGAAACATCTGAGATTTACCACCCATCTTTCTGGAAGCTCACAAAGCTATCACTCATGGCATCTATAACACAAGATCTGAATTTTACTGTCTTTTATATAACAGCGTATTCTTAGCCATATCAAACTCTTCTTCTTTAAGGGATGTTTTCTGGAAATAGTCTCCCAAACAAAAGAAAACCCTGCACTTATTACCTAGATGTTAATTCTCTAAGTGTATTGACAAGCAAGACTGACCGACACCTTCCTCAGCATCTTTGCCAAGGAAGTTAGTTGTTTTTTCTGTTGCACCAGAAATGTGTTCAGTGCTTTAGTTCAGCTCACCTGCCATGCTCGACATGTTAACCAGCCTTCCCTTGGATTTCCGAAGTAACGGTAAGAAGATCTTGGACACCTCTACAGCCCCAAAGAAATTCACTTCCATGCACTGCCTGTACGTGCTCATGGGGAGCAGCTCGCCATCGGCGGGGAAGCCCAGGATGCCCGCGTTGTTCACAACTCCCCAGAGTCCTGGGAACAGGAGAAAGCACAGGGCTGCTATACAGCAGGAAATCAACTCCATAAACATTAAACATTAAACTGATGAGCTGGATGGCACCTCCAGATAAAAGCAGAGATGATCTGCAGCTCCAGATACACAGTAGCCACTGCATGAACAGTCATCACCATTTTCCATATGTCCCAGAAAACAGGAGTCATCAATATAAATACCCTGACTGCCCACAGACTGGTGTGGAAATGATCTACACACATAAGCCATGACACAGCCAACAGTTAAGAGATGCACCTTGTAAGCAGCTACATTAGTACTCCCATTATAATGGAAAAAAGGCTGTACCTGTGTTCTGCACCTTCTCTGAGACTTTTAGATAGGCTTCCTTGACTTGAGTAGCATTGGTTATATCCAGCTGCAGGACAGAGAGTCTCCGAGAACAGGTCTGTCTCAGTTCCTCAGCTCCAGGTCCGTCCTTATTCAAAACCCCAGCAAACACAATAAAACCTAAGTTATCCAGGTATTTAGCCAGTGCATGTCCAATCCCAGTGTCGCTTCCTAAAAGCAAAGAGACATTTGAAAATTGGATCTGTCCTAAACTATTAATTAAAAAAAAAAAGCACACATTGGAAATACATGCAAATGTAACCAAAAAGATGATGAAATAAAGTCACTGAAATACATATGACAGTAGGAAAAAAGGTTCAGATCTGAGGGTTTGAGGAGTCGAACCTTTGCATGTTCCACAAAGATTGACAGACCATGTCCTCTCGGCTCAGAGCTGATGGCATCAGCTCATGCTCTATTGCTGACAGATTTTAAGACTTACTTCATACATACAGAGGAAATAAAAGCCTATATTGACTTGATTCAAATATTCAGACTGAAATCTGACAACAAAAGTATCTAGGGGAAAAAAAAAGAAAAAACACAGAAATATTTTAATTTGAAATCTCAGATGGACAAAGCAATTATAAGGCATTGGAAGTCAAATTGTAGGGTTTATTTCTTAATTCAAAGCAGCAGCATTATTTTCTTCAAACATCTATCATCCAGTTCCTTTTGATAAACACTTTGTTGTCACAGGCTGCAACGATGCCAAAGCTAAGCAACTGCTTCTTTACCTGTAAAGGAGTCCAGTGCTTTCAAACCCTAAGAAAGCTTCAGAATGGCATTTTTAGACTAAACCAAGTAACACCAGCTATTTAATTCATGCAAACTTGCATCAGAATTTCTCTTATCCTCTCTATTCTCTTCCAAACTTATTCCCAAACTTTGCCCATATAAAGCAATGAACTACCGAACGCAGGAAGCACTATTAGAGAAAACACACAACAATGATCTTTGAGATCACGATCATGCAATTCCTCCCACCAGGTAACAACGATGAATATTCCACAAATAATTTGATTGATTCACAAGTCTCTCCCTTTGACACAGTATTTTGCTGCCACTATCTTATGGTCCTTTTAAGTGTTTTCTCCCCTGGTGTCTTTTTTAATTGAGGTTTCCATTCTTCCCATCTACAGAAAAACTTCTTAGCAAAGGAGGAAACTTCTCACCCATCTGCCCACCAATACTCCCAATGAAGCGACACAGGGCTCTGCTAGAGACAGGGAAGGAGTTTATAGGGACTGTGCTGCAGTGGTTTTGCAAAGGACAGTATCATGAGGAAAATGAGAAGTTTAAGAAATTAATGCAGTTTTTACACTGTAAAGCAGAGATACACCAGCATGTCCCATGATACTCCACCGCACCCTCCACTGTGACTGTGGTAAAGAAAGCTCCTGGATGTTGATGTGCACCAACATCTGCGGAGTTATCCCAGGGTTTAGCTATCTTCTGCAATAGCCATTGATTGCATAAATGCTCAGTTTCAAACCCACCTGCATGGCTGGAAACCTAAATGTGGGATGGAAGGCTGGGACTCCTGTCAGTTTTTTACTATTTCCTCCTCTGTGAAAGAGCTGCAATACTCCCTACTTAACCCTACCAGAAACTTATAAGGTTGATCCGCTATTTCAGCACACTGAGGCAGATATTATCATAGTTATTCACAGGCCTGCTCTTGCACACAAAATCCAGTCAATAGAACTTGACTGCCAAAGAGACTCGTCTTAATCACGCTAGATCTTCATGTCTGGGTTCTGTCTTAACTGGGGTTTTAGTCCTGAAAGGTGAAAAAAAATAATTCCAGGTGACTTGAAAGAAACACTTACTAAATGCCTGGATTAATCAGTGCAAGATGTTGAAAAGAATTACTCATGCTCTACTTAAATCTTCTTTTTTTTTTTTTTAAAAAAAAGCTTTTTGGCATTTTTGAAATCTGCAGTTTGTTGAAGATGCATCAGAGCACCACATATATCACACTTAGCTTCTCACAGCCCTAACCTGAAAGAGAAAAGAACAAACCTACATTCTTGGAATTCCCTAAAGAGACATGAAGAAGCCTGCAAATATCCCAAAGACATGACAGATTTCTGGGTTTGGGGGTGGGGTGTCTTTCCTTCTTTTTCTTCTAGTGAAAAACCCTATTTCTGAATCAAATCCTTCCCCTTCCATCCTTCCCAGAAAGTATGCAGTCACAGAGCTACACATTACTTAAGTTTTAGATTGCAGCTTTAACTTGGGAAGAGGCAGAGTGCTCAAGAACTGGGGATGGGTGTAGCAATCGGGAGAAGGAGAGGAAAAAGTAGTGTTTATCTGTGCCTGCCACTGGATTTGTCCCTAGCTTTTATCAAAACAAGTCTGATTTGAGTTTCAGAGTTCTTATTGAAGTCCAGAGAAATTTCACCCTTCAACTTATAAAATTCAAACAGTAGTTAGGTCTCCATAGGGAAGAAATAGAGAATCCCCACCCCCCTCTTGCTTTTATATCAAAAATAACAATTTGTGAATGATTAGAAGATGTATTCCAAGAAAGGCAGTCACTACTGACTGTAACTGAATCATTGCTGAGATTTTATCAGACTCACATTGAGCATCAGAAATGCAAAGTCACACATCAAGAATGAAAAGACCAAGTTAACCGGAAAAATTCATTCCAGTGCACACAGAATAACTGAGGCAAGAATTTTACAATTCCTGCTACTTCAGATCTTCAGTAATTTAATTTTTAGGGAAGCTGGTGTTTGGGTCTACCAAACGACACTAAAGTGTTTGCATGCCCAGGAGCTTCTGTTTAAGGACACTGAAGCACTCACTCCCAGCAAGAAGATCAACAGAAATGTTTCAGCAATGACTTTAAGACTGCTCACATGCCCACGGTTATTCACATGAAAAAGCATTTTGATAAGTGGGCACAGTTTTCCCTTATCATGGTACTCCAGTGAACTGCTGGCTTAAATAAACAATGCATAGCAGCATCCGTACAAGGGACATCCAAAGAGGATCAGTACAATATTTGACAAAACCCAGGGAGAGAAGCGTAGAGATTACTCAATCCTCTGGCCAAAGGCAGCCTTCTCACGAGTGATATGCGGCAGCTGCCCAGAACACAGCAGCATTCCTCAACCCTGCGGGGCTGAAAGCGGGGCAAAAATAAAAGGAAAAATAATTTGAGAAAATTACCATTTCCCATGAAGTACCTGCCTCAGGGCTTGTCTAAATTGGAGAAAATGACACCAAAATTGATTTAAAGGCACCTTGCACCTGCACGCAGACACACATCCTATGGTTGGTACAGGGAAGAGTACTACAATCAGAGCAATTTAACCAATAAATGTGTTGAGTAAAACTTTCGTTTCAGTTGGAGAGTTTGATTGATTGCATATCAGTCTGCATTCAAATCAAGACCAAGAAGAGCCGCCTCAGACATGTCAGCTGTCAGAGGTGTCCAAACTTGCATTTCTTCAGGACTGTTGCAGCATAGGTACAAAGCAAGCACGTTGACTTGCTGGAATATACCTAAATGTTCTTCACTCCCCTAACAGTACTCTAATTCAAATTCTCCAGGGCAGGTAATCTCTGAGAGAGTGCTTTTTCCTGAAGAACTGCAGTCTTACAAAAAGCAAGGAGATGCCCAAGTGCAAGTGCAACCCCTGTGTCTGCAGGGGTGGGAAAGGAGTGCTCCCTATTCCCCCTGCCTAGTATCTATCTTCACCTGATATACCTGCAGGGAGAAACCCAGCTAGCAGATAAACCACGAGGGGAGAACTTGCTGCTCATCTTGTCCTCTCTTAACTTTTGCATTTAAGCCCCATATTAATGCTTGCTAGGCAAATCTAAATTGTTTCCAGGTGCCCCTATAAAACAAAATTAAATTCTGCAAGAAATATCTACACAAAGCAAAGCAACTTTATACAGCTTTCCAGAGGGGAAAAATAGAAAACAACAAAAAAGAGCAAGTTAACAGCGCAAGAAGCAGTTGGCAGGCACTCTGTTTTAAAGGTTTGATTAACACAAATAAACAACATTTAAAGTTTTAGAAGAAACAGGAGAAAAGTCATAAAACTACACAAATGCCATCCCTGAAAACTAAAAGTGGGGTTTGAGGAGATCAGCGTTAATAGAGACTGAACTCATTAGCTCTGAACTTTCACTGCTAGTGAAGAAAATTACTCACTCCTGAATTATTTCATACATTGTTTCAAAAAGATGGCACCAAACTGACATCTTGAAATATATGCATGACATACACAGTACGCACTGTGTAAACACGCACACCAAAAGATAACTGTACATCTGTAACCAGCGCAGTACATTCAAGTAAACAGAAGTAATGTATGAATGTAGTGTTCTGATGGCTTCCAGAAATTAATATCACTCCTAAAAAATTAGACCATTGTAAGTATTCTTATGCTTTCTGCACCAGTTAATTTCACAAGTATGTCTAAAAAGCTACTTGTAAAGATTAAATGAGACACTAAAAAATAATAACATCTATTAAGATGCTTTTCTACTTAATTTCAGAACACTTATTTACCTAGAAAAAACATCTCTGGCAAAGCAAATAAAACAAGCAAAAAAAATAAAAGGAAAACTTACAAGCTTGCATTTTGTAGATACCTGTCCCGAGGACGTAAAGTTTTCCAGCCTACTTGTGAGAAAAACCAGTTTTAGCTTCCCAGAGCGCATTTGTGGCACCTTACCTGTGATGAGCACAGCTTTGTCGCCCACAGGCAGCAGCACCTTGCTGCCCAGGTACATGGAGGAGACGAGGCACACAGTGCAAAAGACCACCAGCCCCCCGCCAGTGCCCAGCATGGCCCCGCACAGCAGCCCCAGCAAGACAGGCAGGAGGCTCCAGACCAGCACATTTGCTTTCTCCACTGGGCTCCGCTTGACCGTGCAGAGCACGGTCACGCTAAAAAGCACTGTGATGCCCACAGAGAGCCATCCAAGGGGGCTGCTGGCGAGAGCCTCCATCAGCAAGGGCAAGAAGCAAGCACACAGCCCCCACCACCAGCTGGGTAAAAGCAGGTATTGCTAAATGCAGCACATGTTATATAGGAGCAGGGGGTGGGGCAGAGAAAGGGGGCTCTGTTTAAAGGTTTGACATAATCTCACTTACCCTTGGCATCAGCAAGAAGCAGAAGCCTTCCTTTTCTTACCTTTTATTCCTTCTGCCTGACAGCTCCGCCTTCTGAACAATATGCTGGCTGGATAATGATTGACAGCACTGGGAATGGACATGATGTAGCAAGCACTGGCTTCAGGAAAAAAATTAACTGCTATATATTTTATATGTTTAAAGTACTTTTTCCTAGACAGTGAAAAAAGAACAGTTTCCTTTATGGGAAATAGTTGGAATTTCCTGCCTAAAAACTTAGGATGTGGTTTCAGCAGAACTGATTTTTGAGGGGCAGTGACAAAAATGAGTCAGAACAGAGTTATTTTCTCTCTGTAGTACAAACTGTGTGGCTAGCACTGGGCTTTATCACACATGGGCCACCCTCTTTCAATAAAAAGCCCAAAATGACCTTCCTTGTTTTAGTGCATACCTTTGGCTATTTACCTATTCCACATACCTACGGTTAATTGACATTCAAGAGGGTCTGGGAGGCTTGGAAGGGGTGATTACTGGTTTGCCATTAAAGGCACTGCATTAAATGAATACATGTAACACACCTGAGACTGAGTAGACCTCCAGGGATGACATTCACCTTAGTTTTGACAGGAATCACTGGTTCAATACCCACAGCAAGGTGGGGTGAAAAAATATGTAATCAATTAAATATATTTGAGAGGTTTAACACCTACTGTGGTGTACTCTGAAAGTTATTTAAATAATAAGAAAATTTCAAAATCCATGCAGCTAAAAGGATTGAAACACAACTTAGGCATATTTAACTCTGTTTAAACAATCCTTGCTAATTGGTTTAAGAGATGAGCCTGTTATCACACAACCAGCTAACATGATGTAGCTGGTTTTCCAAAAGAAAATGTAGTGCTGAGTTACTTTATTTCAGAAAGACACTGGAAGATTGAAGTGCAGGGTGCGAACCTAACATGAGACACAAGCACATTTTCATTCCATTATTCCTTTAGGGTTTTATAGGATGACAAATCCATTAAATATAAATTTTTACAGCAAGTGAAAATGTTTACATACCTCTATAGGTAGTTTACATTAGAGATGAGGTCACTTTCTTAAAGGAACATCACCCTTGAGGTCTGCTCGTCACTCATCACCATTGTGAAGGCTCATTCATCCATCCACCCACTACTGCACAAAGTGTAAATTATTTTCATTTCTCTCTGACATTTGCTGTTTCTCCTTTTAGCAGCATGCTGGTCTCGAGGTCAGTTACACCTTGCCCTCTGTTAAGTCATCTTCTTAAAGATTTCCTTGGAGAATTTTACTTTCTTTTTTTTTTATCAATCACATGATTTAGATGATCATAAATGTGCTGGTATTTAACGCATCTGCTCTCATACTTATGGATTGGAGAGGGTTGTGTGGACTGCTGGGGATGCCATATGCATGCATTGTACACATGCCTGCAGAACCACTGTGGGAAGGTCTGGTAGGGACTGATCTCTGTCTTAATTAATGTTGAATTTATATATTTAATATAAAATATAACCACTGAAGGCTTCTTTTAATGAGAAGCTGACCATGTCATGACCATGTTAGGACAAGAGGAAATGGTCTCAAGTTGTACCAGGGGAGGTTCAGGCAGGATATTAGGAAGATCTTCTTCACTGTTAGAGTCATTAGGCATTGGAACAGGCTCCCCCGGGCGGCATTGGAACGGGCTCCCCAGGGAGGTGGTGGAGTCACCATCCCTGGAGGTGTTCAAAAAACGTTTAGATGTGGTGCCTCAAGACATGGTTTAGTGGGTTTAGTGGGCATGGTGGCATCGGGTATGCGGTTGGACTTAATGATCTTTGAGGTCTCTTCCAACCATAATGATTCTATGATTCTATGTGTTCACTCTGGCGTGTGAATAAAATTATATTTAAGTGCATAGATCATACACACCATGAGACAGGTTGCTGTCAGAAAAGAGGATATGATCTAAAACTGGCTAAGAAACATTAACTTGGAGTACCCACCTCATGAACCCTCCACTTTCTCTGACACAAGAGACAGGCTCCTGCTTGAGGATTTTTCAGCACAATTTTACAACAAGGTAAGTTTTATCATCTCATGCCCACTATCCATCTTAAGAAACTATCTACCACCTTGATATGTCTCCAGTTCTCACAGCTATACATTAACACAACATTGCAATTGAGTTTGCATTATTTCCTATTTCTCTATGCCATGCCTACTCATGCCATGAATATACAAACTTATCTCACCTCCTTCTTGAGAGTTTTGCTGGAAAAGATATGACTCCTCCAAATTATCAGGATGTTGCATCAACATGACATCTGTGTTACAAGGAGGATGGATTTGAGCTAATTGATTTTGAGCTAAGCCTGACCTACCTTTGCCAGAACATTGGTCTTTCTTCCCAGTTTTTCAGAGTCAGCGCACAATAACTCAGTGTCCTTTCCCTTTATGCCCTGGTAATCTATGTATGCTATACTGAAGCCTAAACACTGTTTCCATAGTCAGCCCATGCCAATGTGAAACAGCAGCAGAGAAATGATTCAGATCAGCCTCCTGGATGAACCATTCTGTTGTGCGATTACTTACCCTCACTGAGCACTTTGACCTCTGTGCAGGTTTCTGTTTCTAACTGGGACTTTGCAGATCTCAGGTATGACCCACCATGTAAGTCTCTTCATGTTAAATGATAACTTTTGAAGGTAAATTAAAGCAATGGCAAAAGAAGATGCCTTTCATGGAGAGTGATCCTTCCATGGCAATCTGCAATATGAACGGCCCATCTCTACAGAATCTCTTGAATCCAAATCCAGCTTGTTTATCTCTCAATTCTACAGTTACAGCATCTTTCACCCTGTGTAGTATCACTGCAGAAGACTTTCCCCAGGACAAAGCAAGGACACCTCTCCAGTGTGTGGGACCTTTATCGCAGGCATCCACTCATTGACTCCACATTCTCATTCTTTAGGCACAATCACTTCTTCCGAGATATTACTTTACTTCCTTCCCATTTCTTTAAGCTTTTCTCCTGTCATCCTTTGCTGGCTCTATATTTTTCAGCGTGATGGTTGCAGCCTGTGCTTTCAATTTCTGTTCTGAACACAAAAAAGGGCAAAATGTTCAGGTTCCCCTGTTCCTTTGAAATGTGGAGAAGCTCAGCCTGTTCGTAACTTCTTTGAAATGCAACACCAAGCTCTTTCTGTTCTACCTTGGTAATGAGCAGTCTTCTGTCTTTGGTCTTCCTGACTCCATTTCTGGTTTGAAGTTTTCCTGCTGTTTATTTTTGTAAGCCTCTGTGACTTTCCAGCATAGTAGAAGCTTCCAGTTCAACCACAAGGTCTTCAGCATGTCTCTGTTACCTTTCCCTGCATCGTTTTTCACTTCTTTGGCCACATTTCTCATGTGCTTTCTTCGCACTTTCCAGTAATGTACTAGTCAACATTTTTCTTTTCAGCACTTTCCCTTCATCCAGAAGTACTATGTGCCATATCCAATAGTTGCTGTCTGTTGATATTCTTCTGCCCCAGCTGCAACATGAATTATATTGTCTAGAAGCATGAACCATTTTTTCTACATGTCCAATCTCTATCTCTGTTTCCTCTGTCTCTGCCAGTCACAGATTTGTTTTTCAATTCAGGCTAGAATTTCTCACAGAACTCTTCAGTTCTCCATTTTGCTCTATTTTGTTTGCTGATTCAGGCTTTTTCAGCTGTGCAACATAATGACTGTCGCTCCTGAGAGTCCCTGCTCCGTGTGCTTTTGTGGCTTGGGCAAGGGATCTGCATTTCAGGTTCTGCAGGGAGGTTCTTGGCTACAAGGGCTTTCTTGGAAAATAATTTAAGCAGAAAATAGGTTGGGATCTGTTTCACCAAATAAGTTATTAACCAAGAGAGAAAAACTATTCTTACGAGTAAATACATTTATGAGCAGAAAAAATACAAAATTATTTACTTTGACCACAGCTTCTGAGAGTATGTGAACACTTTCATACATTTGGATTTTGGTGGACTTAATGGCTATACAAGCACTTGTCAGTCTATAAGTCCCGGAGGCAGAAGCTATTGAACTTGCATACACAAAACTCATTTGGGCAAACAGACTTGGCTCTTACAAATACTACTGAAATCCTATACAAAGGTCAAAATAATCCTCTGCCTTCAGCCAGTTATCTATTCATGCACTCAACTTGAAGCACAGGAATTGTCTCAGTAAAGACAATAAAACTATTAGTCTGCCTAAAGTTAGGAATGTAGCCACGTACCTTTGAGAATTAAGATCTCTGAACTCACAGGCATGTACTGAATAAGGGCAAAAAAAAGATTATGCGCAACTGAAAATAAGGCTGTGTAACCTCTTCTTTGTCTTCAAACTATTTCTTTAATAGACCCTTAAGGAAAATAATTCCTGTCAAATAAAGTATGTATCCATTAAAGAAAAGTAAGAAATATATTTTACTTCTATGTTACTGGAGATTTTGGTTTTAGAAATATAGTAATTGTAAATATTGTAAATTCAGAGATAGACTGTAATTCCTGAAGATCACTTGGCAGTGAAGAAACAGCTGTAGCTCATCATTTCTCAATATTCAATTCTAACAAAGCTAATAATAATAACAATAATAATTACCTCCTCAGTTAAATCTCTTGGTACTTTCTCAAGTGTAAGAACCTGAGTGAGGAACTTCTGTACTGATGGCCAATCTGGACCTGTAAATCCTTTTGGCAGGTACCCACGCAACCTACACCTTAGAATTATACAATCTTCAAATGAAATAATTGCAGCCTGCATTTCCCATGTGAATCCAATGCGTGCAGCAGCTCTATCATTGCTTTCAAGCAGTAGGTCTTGTAATAACTTGCCATATGAAATGAAGCCATGGGCTGTAAGTTCTGCCTTGGTATTTACATAAACTTTAATCACCCTCTGTAAATATTCTGCAATAGACGAAACATCTTACATCAGAGAAATCATCAAAATTATGAGCACTCCTTTGTCTTTGCAAGGGAGGTTTTCTTCTCGAACTTTCCAGACATCTATGGATCTCTAGGATTTCAGAAACAGCTAAAAGTGGATTGAACTCTTTCCAAAATAAGTCATTTTTTATCAACTACATTGTCATTATTCTCCAAAAAGAGGATAGAATCAGAAAACGTAAAGGCAATTAGGTAGTCTTTAGGAAGTTAGCCAGGAATCATATCTAGGCAATCCTCATGAGAAATTACACTTGCCTGCCTTTCTTCTGACATCCAATAACATGAAATGGCTTTCACGGAACCATCAGTGTTAGAGAAGAAAAGATATCAGTTCATCTTAGTCCACTCCTCTGACAGCAACAGATTCTTCCCTAAAATTTCCTTTGGTACATTCAGAGTAAAATTCTGCCTAGGACAGAGCACAGCATAGTGGTGCCTCAATACATGAGAAATAAAGATGTAAGCTATACTCTGGACTGGAAGATTAGTTTGTTTTTCCAACTAGATTTTTATTATACCTCTCTATTCCCTTCCTTTTCCTACAGATTTGCCTCTCTGAAGTTAATAGTAGGGTCAATGTGCCCAGAACACAAAGGATTCCCACATTTTCCTAGCCCACAGTCTACTCATTTCTTTGCAGGTTCTTCCTGAAATGCAACTGCAATTTTGCCTGCCTTACTTCTAGATGGTTTCTCCTAACCACAAGTCATATAGATCATATCTACATCAGAAAAAAACCCACATTTCTGCATCTTCTTTCTTTAACTTTTCCTCCTGCAAGTCTCCAAACAATGGCAGGCTACAGAAATGTTTGTTTTACACCTGAGCTTTTCCATACATGTTAACAGCAGACCACAAAATGCTTTCAGATATTTAGGTATTATCTATGCAAAAGTCACATAATTTTTATCACAGTTAAATTCATAAATAGCAATGTGAATATGGAGGCCAACAGAAAATTAGATATACATGGTAATCAAAAGTCTGACTAAATCATGGGTAGACAAACTGGGTAGCTAAGACAGGTAACAGTACTGATGGAGATGCCAACTTCAGCAATCCTAGCTCACCAGGGACTCCAGGTATACGTGGCAGATTATTAGTTCCCATTTAAATGTGGGCCCTATAGCATCCTTATAAATATTTAAGCAAGTAGTGCTAACTTGCAGCTAGCATAAACACATAGCTTTAATTTGACCTTTAAGTGCAATCTAGATCTGGATCAATATTGTCCAAAGCAAGATTTTGGCAAAAAAACCAAACCCTTCAGCTCCAAGTCTATCCACACTTCTCTCTTTTGCCCCCAGAAAAGAGTCCCTTCAAAGTGGGGGGATTTACTATACTACCAACATAACTTGTCATCCATGGTAGATAGTGACAACATTAAAAATAAATCACAAACAACTTGGAGACTCAGAACATGTCTCTGAGCTTTGAGCACAGATTCTGCAAAGGGGATGAAAGAAAATGGGTGGTAGCATCTCCCCGTCATCACTTGGATTATTAACTATGCACATCTGCGACATGCTTTCCCTCCCATCTGCAAACTCTTAAAAACATCTCTGCCTCTCATAAATGGAATTCACTTATTTTTAGATTTTCCTCACAGTTACATCAGATAGTCTTTGAAATGAAAGCTGAAGCAAAATGAGATGAAAAATGAGCAATGATTCAAAAAGCATTAAGTGATCAACCATTACAAAGTGTCACCTGCCCTAAATGCATTCTATTTTCTGTCATTTGAAGGACATGTCCCTCGCTTACAAACGGTAAAGCCATGTATTTTTCCTGTTGAGGAATCGTGACCTCACTATGTGTGTAATCAATGACTTACATTATTATTTTGATTGAATGTATGTTTGCTACATACCGAATGTCACCAATTTCTCCTTTAATGCTGCTGATCTGAAGGGCATTCCCGTCATTTTTCAGCGATGTTTGTGCTGCTTGTAAACTGCCGCAGTTGCGTTCGAATGTTGTCAGCGAGAACAGCTCTCTGTCAGGAATGACTTAGTGATAAGATGATCCTCCCGTGGAGCAGGGGGACAAACTAGATGACCCCTCAAGGTTCCTTTCAGGATCTGTGGGGGGTTTTGATGGTTCTGTGGCAGGTAGCATTTTAGTTAAATGGTATTTTTTCTTTAGGCAATCCACCAACTATGGAAAAATCTGTATACGTGGTGTCATTTTCTGTTGTTTTGTTTCCATTTATTATATTGTCCATCTTAGACATTTTATATCTTTCAGTAACCTTAACCCCTGACTCAAAAATTGTTTAGATGAAAGCATACCTAATCCCATTAAAATCACTATGACTATCCACACATAAAACTAGACAGATGATTTAACAGGTTGCTGAATGACAGTCCAAATACCCATTAGGTCTAAATGTTCCCTGAGAGCCCAAACCCACAGACATTTACGTACATTCTTAAAAATAAACAACACAGATATTCATACACAAGCATAGGACAGAAATATTCATAGCCATGTATTTAAACATGTGCACACCTGTAGAATTAGACCGTGTCTTAAAGACCTCCTCCACCTGGATTTGAGACATGCTAATAGATTCATGCAAATTAACCTACACCATAAAACTATTTATTTCACTTACCGGGTGACACAACTATCAAGTGCAACTTTAATGAAATTCTCCAAGTTTTAAAGTCAATATTAAAATACTATCAAGCCCCAGCTGGAGGTCATACCCAAACAGGCACAGATTCTATGGGGATAAGTCTGCACAGGCACTTCACACTAATCAACCCTTGCAGGGGATTCCTTCCTGAGCTGTGCACAGTTTGTAACTTGTTTTATTAATACTGTAAACTATCACTTGACTTTTAGTTTTAATCTCAAAACCACTTTTTAACAACGTATACGACAGCCTTAGGGCAAACCTCTCCCTTGGATGCCTGCAAACTTTGCTAGAATCACAAAGGGCTACGCAGGCGTAGCTTCAAAGGCAGATTTGGGACCTATAACTTTAATTCATCCACCAAATGGAGCTCCAAAATCCATTAAGGAAAAATAACTAGTAACCATCTGTCTTTATTCATCAGGCTGAAAGCAGTTAATCAAACCTAGTGGACATTTTTACTTTCTTCTTTCTCTCTCAACAGCTTTGAACACAGATGCAGCCTTTCCATAATTAAGCTGAGCATAGTAGCTCCTAGATGGATTAATTCTGGAGAGCTTGTCAAAAATGTCAGATGGCATACTTTTCCCTGGGATCTCTGGGATTTTTATGTTTATTTTTATATATATTTACACACATATATGGGCAGATTCAGGACACAATTATTAAAATTAACAGCTACCTATAGCCCATGGTCTTAACCCATCACAATGACAGCAGTGTTAGGAGAACCCATTCCCTGTGATAAGGTATATTTTTTTACTGTTAGGGGTGCAAGTCAGGATATCACCTCCGCAGTGAACAAATGTCTCTCGGAACTGAACTCATACATGGGATGCAAATGGACA
>NW_009625411.1:37884-49706 GCF_000690535.1 Cariama cristata | reverse complement strand
CCACATTTTTACCAGTAACTGAAGGGCAAACATTTTTGTAAATTCAGTGTTCTGAATCAACTTAAAGATGTTCCAAGTTCCAGACGTTATATTCTAACAAGCTGGAATATAATCAGATAGTTCATGCCTAACAACTATTCCGGACACGTGGTTTTAGGAAAGTTCTCAGATATACGATATGGTTTCTATTAACTTTAAAAGGATATACACAAGTATCCAAGGTAGCTTTTAGATCTCCATTACTATTAATAATGAGCTCATATGTGTTTTCAATTTCCATTTTTGTGAGTTCTAATATTTTAAAGCAGAGAGCATCTCCAGTTCTTAAGGATTTTATGTTACTTGTTAAATATTCTGGTTTTTCAATTTAACTCCACAATCAAATTTATGAACTGAAACTAGGATTTGAAAGTACCAGCCTAGGAGCAATTTTTTCTTCCTTTAAACTAGGTTTTTATTTTATTTTTAAATAAAGTAAAAGCTCATGTCAAATACGTGTTGTTAAAATTAGAATTTCAATGTCATATAAAAGTTTAAAAGTTCTTGCCTTCATAACTGGCTACAAAGAAGAGTTGGTTATTATTACTTTCGATTAAACAATGCAGTTTGAAAATGAGTTGTGCAAAATAAGGAGAGCCTTTCCCAGAGAAAGCCATTCAATGACTCTAGAAAAGAGACAGGCACTGGGCTTTCAAAGTAGCCACGAAAACTGGACCATAGGAAGTACCAATAGAAAACAGCAGATACTGGCCAAACTGCACGAGTCAAATTCAAATGAAATTTAAAAAATTACAGGAGTCTAAAACGTGGGATCTGTTGGTATACCTAGGAGTATAATTTTGCCTCCATATGTTTAACTGCTGATAACTGGTTCATCTATCAGTCTTCTATTCCCAAAGATCCATTCAAAATGGCAAATGGAAATGAGGCACCTAACTATACTTGGAAAAGCAGGTACGAATTAAGACACCTTACTACTTCTAGACATCAGACTCTACAGCAGAAAAGAGAGAGGAAAGATGTATTTTGAAGAAAAACTATGCTGGCATGATCTCTCTTTAAATGGTGCTCCTTTCACTCAGTAATAATTATGCACATAGCTATCATAGCAAAATGCTCTAAGACATAAGACAGAATTACTGTTCCCACAGTACACATGAATGAACTGAAGCAAAGAGAGGCCATCTTCTAATTAGTCAAAAAAACATAGATGAAAACTTCTGTATCATTGCACTCAGTCCTGGACCCTGCTGCTTCAATATGCTGTCGGTAGTGATCAATTTCACAGGAAGTGCTCTTTGAGTACAAGTAAGCTAAAGACCATCAAATAACATTTTATAGACATCATAACACAGTTTAAAGGTCAGCAGAGAATCACTCTGTAGATGCTTATACAGAACTCCTCTGAAGAACAAGAGAAACATGGGAAAAAGTAGGACGATGCCTAGCTGAAAAAATAAGGAGTAGGCAGTGGAGACTGGAATTGTGGACTCATCAGAAAAGGGTTTCCTTCTTACTAGTTGGTGGAGCTCTAGCTGTTATTTTGTTGATCACCTCCACTGGGATCTGACGACGTCCATCTTGCCATTTTATTCCTAAAAACTGGATCTCCTGTGCAGGTTCAACATCTCTCTGCTGAAGCAGAGACAAGTGTAGAAGATAAAGACACAACGTATCTAAATGGACAGACACAAGTGAAAAAAAAATTGTTTTACAAAGAAGGCCAAGGAAAAAAAGGTATTACTAATCCAGGGGAATTATGCCAAAAGCCTGAATAAAAAATGTTATTGTACAAAGACATTTTCCATGGGTAATTGTTAACTATGACACACCTGGCCTCATTGGTGTGATTCACAGAAGGATTTTCTACACACATGATATTCCCCTACTCCTATTTACTTTTTCTGATGTTATCATCCCCACTTGGTTCACATCTGTATCAAACTAAATTTCAGTATTGCTAAATCCAGGTATAATTACTCAAAATAAATAAATTCAATTTTTAAAATGGCAGGAGTCTAAAAATTCTAAGTGTGAGGTTCTTCCGACTTACTCTTTTGGTTTTGAAGGCATAGTGTGTTTGGACTTGAACCAACTTGCCAGCAGAACAAGTCTCAAATCCCAGGTCTTCACTCAGGCACAAACTGTATCTACACTGCAGCACAGCCATGTTCAGCTAGAATTTGTGGGAAAAGTAGCAGTGAGATGCTAAGCCAGGTGAGGTTCTTTACAGAAACTGCTACAGGTTCAGTCCTGATCATCGCCTCGATTTCAAAATTCTGGCAGGAATTGTTTGCATCCTGCTCTTATCTTGTCTATTCATCTTTCATACATCTTCCTTGAATCTAAGTCCAGTTAGAAGAAGCCGAGTGGGGACTCTTGCCACCCAGTGTCCCTTTTGAGAAAGGATACTCCATGCAAAACTTTTTGGATTTAGCCAACAGAGGTCAGAGAAGAGGTATCTCACAGAATGGAAGAAGTACAAAGCTGAGCCTCAGCTCAGGCAGATAAGTATCTTTAAGGGCTAAGAATCATAAAATCATAGAATCATTTTGGTTGGAAAAGACCCTTAAGATCATCGGATACATGACAGAAATTAGTAAGACTGGAATCTTTAAAACTGGAACGTTAGACTCTGTGAAACTTTGTCAGCATGTTAAACAGCTACTGCAACCTCATGAGGCTAAACCACAGCCCAAGATTGTACAGTAACACCCCTGCACAAATGGGGATACATTCAACAAATTATCCATTAAAATGAAAGTTCAAGTTTACAGTAATACAAGCCAGAATATTAAGAGGAAAATACAAAGACTTTTAACAAAAGGGTGAGAAGTGGTAACAATTTCATCCATTCTTTTGAATGCCACTACATACTTGCATGTTGTGCTGTTACAAAGAAGTCTCTTTGTAATATCTAAAGTCTCTAAAATGCCAGAGAGCATGTAAAGCTTTTGTAAAATCAGTACTTATAGCAAGGTAACATGAAGACTTAGCTAAATGAAGTTTACATTTGGTACCTTACCTGCCAGAGTACAGTTCAACTACTCAAAGAGTCAAAATTGGACAGCTCCATCACCCAGAGACTTCAGAAAGTGCAACTGAAATATGACAGTCATAACTCAAAGGCTGCAAATGCAGCCACAGAAGGTATGCACCAGAGGAAAAAAAAATTACTCCAAGAATCTTTCTTAGGGTGCTGTTGTGCAGCTGTCCAGCATGATGCACTAAACAAGCTATAGCCACTATGCATGAAGTATATTCTGTAGTATTTACATATATATGTTTAGTTGAGCCCTAATTTTTGTACTAAATATTCCTCTTTTTATTCCGTAAAAGAAGTAAATTAAAATTTCATAGCTCATCCTAAGATACCAGGTCATGATATTAACTTCAGCTACTATGGCCAGAAGCACCCAGTGGTCAACTTGTTAAAGAAATTTAATAACTCAAATAATCTGTTAGTTCTAATTTTAAGAATTCTAAATTATGGAACACATTAATGACGTAATATTGCACCAAGATGAGTTATAAAAGCTGGATTCAGTGGCAGCAGATGTTAACTGAGACTCCTTCTTAAAGTATAATTTATAGGACTTAGAGGCCTGCTTCCATATAGAGTCCTGGTTGGACTGCTTCATTTCTTACCAGAGATAATAAGGGGAATAGGTTTCCTGCCTAAATGAGAGGAATGCTTGTAGCCTATTCCCACAATGGTCATTCCAACTTTGAAATTCTCTTCAAGTTAATAAATTAAATAAATAAATAAATAAATAAAATAATTCTCTTCAAGTTAATAAACTTCAGGACCCGACGGGAAGTCCATCGCTAACAAAAAGCTTATTGAAAAGGCAAAAGCAGTGTGACATCTTTGCAAACAAGACACAAGGAGAGTTTGGCTGCATAATATGTTACAAACTGCAAGTAATTTTGTTTTTTCAGTTACAATTATGGAAGGCATTTTCTTCATGAACAGATAAAAAACAGCATGGGAGGTGAGATGATTCTGCCTGATAAGCTAATAACATGCATGTTGCTCAAGTGTGATTAACTGTCTGCTTTAGCTGATGCCTGTTCCTAGCAGAGGTTACCTTTATTTATAATGGTAGGGAAATGAGCTAGGACCAAAACTACACAAGAAACACAAGTGGTGAAGTCTGTCTGGCTTTATCATTAACAACATGGCACTCAAGGGATTCTCACTGGCCACTCAAACTGCTTTCCCAGGCTTTCCCAGAGTATTTTTTAAAAGGACAAAAAATCTCAGGCAACATCAGTGACAGACTTGGGGAAAGAATTGTACTAGATAATGCTTTCTCTTGGGAAGTTTTAAAATAGCAACTGCTAAAACAGACAATCTTGTGACAATAATAACTATAAATTGTTAAAGTTGAATATCTATATTGATTAAGCAGGTAATTATCCTCTATATCATTTTATTCAGCTCGTGTATAAAGAACTCCTTAGGTACAAATTTATTTTTTTTTGTACCTTGAAGATTATGTATTAGACTTGAGAAAGTTTCATTATACAAGAAATCCAGATACCAGAACATGTCGTTCTTCCAAGTAATTTAGAAGAACATTTAAGTTTATACAGCTTGCCCATAATGCGTTTGATGTTTGAATCTTCCATGTTACTAGGATGAACAAAGAATTAAGTTGATGCATGTCCTGGAATTAATCCAGCATTTTCAACTGGCACAAATTATGTTTCAAGGGGCTCGATACTCTCTGAAAGATAAAGAAGCAGCACTTTAAATGCAAAGCTTAGTTCAGAATTCTTTCACTGCAAGATTCAAACAAAAAAAAAATATACTTGAATCCCCCAGTTATTCAGATCTTGCTTCTCCCTCAAAAGTATGAAAAATTCAAAATTAGCTATAACCAGATGCTGCGCCCACAATTTCTGTTAAGTGGAAAGAAAAGTAAAAGCAAGAATACCTTGCAGTAAATTACTTTAAGTTACAGCACACTCACACTCCCAGTTGAATGGCTCCCACTTTGAACGTGTTCTTCATGTTACCATTCCAGCACAAAACATGTCCAAATAAGGCTTTGAACAGAAGAAAAATGCATGTTACAACTATCTCATCTTTGTAAATTTAGTAACTTTGCCCCACTGTACAGTTAGGGGACCTATTTTGTTTCAAATTTTTGGTTCTAAACAGATCCATTTCAAAGGAAGACTCAAGTTTGTGCCAGAACCACTTGATTTGAAACAGCTCGGAAATTAGTCACACACCAGCCCATGATAAAAAGTTTATGAATTGTGAATTCTGAATTCTACAATCATTAGTTTCATGGAACAGAATAAATAGCATCACAGATACATAAGAACGCTGTGCTATTGTATATATCAAGATGCTACTAAGTAAGCCTTACAGAGGTTATCTAATTCAAACACAAGTGAAGCAAGAAAGAGATTGCAGCCTTTTTTGAGGTTGTTCTCTACTTACATGTTCAAACTCTTACCTAATCTCTCCTCTGCAAAATTACGTAATTTTTGCAATGTTTTCAAGGTAATTACAGAATTAAAATTGATAGTACCATTTTTAAGCCAGTGTCTGTTCTGTTCTCTTGCTGCTCTAAGTGCCTGAAAATGGGAGACCACTGCCTAGACCTTAAACACAGAATCATGGATATGAAAGCACCAGAAGAACATATGGAAATGGATAATATTTCCTCAGCAAATACATTTCCTTCCCCCCTCAGCAAATACAGCTTCCACCGAGAAAACCACAGAAACGCTACAACAAACGCAGGCTTCGGTGTTCTTGCTGACACATCTCTTCTTATCTTCACCACCAGTACCTGCAGACTTCTCATTCAGACAGAAAATTAACACAGTACAAAATACAGATTAAAGAACACGTTTTGCCTCGAGTTTGTTCTACATATGGTATAGCACACGATTAGCTGCCTCTGAAGGCGAAAGATCCTTTAGATCCTTCCAAAAGATCAAAGTAGTACATCTCCAACCACCAACTGGATGTTCAATTATTAGTGTCAACAATTCATAGCAGACCGACCTCATCTTGTTTTTGCTAGCTAAGAGGGTAAGATTTCTGCAAACCTATGGATAAGCTGAATTAAATTATAAATTGCTACAACAGGGAAGCCATTCCTCGTTATCAGTGGGGTAAATACGAGAAGCTGGATGCACATCAATCACACTTGAAACTGAATGAGACAATTACTGAAACATAAGCATATAATTACCTTCTGAAATAGCTGCATATTTAAATTTACAAGAAGACTCACTTTAAGCAACTGAATCAAAACATTCAGCACTGCATTCCAAAACCTGTCCTCCCTCACTTTAAAAGCAAAAACATCTGTGAAAGTCTTCTCAAGAATATTTTGCTAGTCTTTTCATAAGATGTTTCTTAATGTACTACCTTTTAAAGTATATAATCCTTTCAGGTACAAAGAGGCTCAATCCTTTAGCCCTTGAAGGCCTGTGTGCCTCCTCTGCATTATTGAAATTATTCATGAAGATACAGAATGGGCTAAAATTTGGCTTTTTACCTCTAAGGTGCTACAATTACTTTGGATAACATCCTTTTATACTGTTAAGTACTAACATGTTTGCAATGTATTTTGCAAACAGATATTAACACCTCAGAACATCAGGTAATACATCAGGTCAAAATACAACTTTAAAAAAACCCATTGGGATTAAGAGAGCTTAAGATCAGTATTGTTGGAGCAACCACTGACTTCTCGCACCTAGACTGAAATGCTGAGGAGCGGCTCTTAAGACTCCCTTGAGACTCTGTAGCTCCATGGAGGTTTTGAAGATTAACATCCACTCACTCTGAAAACTGGGTTATCGGTGTGCTCTGCAGAGCACCCAAAGAGGCACACAGACCATAAACAGCTATATGTTATCAAAGTAAAAATGGAGAACACAGGTTATACTCAGTCTTGTGCTCTAACCGTTCACTTATCCTAAAAATATGTAAACTTTCTTTCTTCCCTTCCTTTTAGGATAAATGTTACTTTTGAAAATATGATAATGACATTTTTGAAGCGTTACAGAATGGAAAAGAAGTTCATTTCTGATGACTTCCCAGAATGTATGCATCACTTCATATTGCTGAACAGACATCTCATAATCAAGCTTGTTCTTTAAGAATCCTTGCAAAAATAATTCAAAGCATTTCCAGTGTCTTTTATAGTAATGATTTTTCAAAACTAATGCACTAAAGATGAACACAGTGAAACCCACCCATAAAATTCAAGATAGTCAAGGCGTGACTACCGAGCCTAGATTGTTCCGATCTGTAAACAGCTAACTGGAAAGAAAGCTGACTTGTATAATCATGTTGTTTACAAGATACAGTGCACATATGTTGCATGAAATACCTAGTTGGTAACTAAGCCATAAGATCTGGTACCATGACATCAAATATAACGCTGATATTAATGATGTCAGATATCCATGCTACATCAGCACTATGGTACAACAGCACCCTCTCTCAGGTCACACTGAAGAATACGTAACTGCAAAAGGAATCGTCCAGACACTTTAAGAAGATGGTTCAACTGGCAACTGCTCAATATCTTCACCCAACCTGATCTTTTGGGGTGAAAACAGCCAAAGTCTGAGCAGTTTGTACCTTCTGAAGAGCTGACTGCATCCTTCTGCACCCAGCATCAAGGGCCAGAGCTGCTGCCTTTGCCTGGTGAAAGCAGGCTATGAAAGGCTCCCGACCCTGCACAGCTTTGAGCAGAGTTGCCTTGACCGAATGAGCCACGCCCTGCACTGCTGCCGCCGCCAACATCACATCTGAGTCCTTCTATGGGTTCTTTCTTGGATCTTGCTTCTGGATGTGTATGAAAAGGAACTTGCTACCTACAGGCTAACATTCACACCAAAATCTGCATCCACATCCAAGATGAACCCAAAACTAAAATAAAACTGAGATTTACTTTTTGACAGTATAGGAAGAATTATATAACAAAGCCCACGTCTTCAGTACAACATATACCAAACTTCATCCTTCATCCAAGGATCTCAAAATACCCTGCAGACAATCTGACTCTCTGCAAGAGCTCTGTTGAGTAGAAACTACCTTCCATTTTGTGAATTCCTGTTTTGATAAGGAGTCCACTACTCCTTGCACCTCCTTCTAGTCAGGACTAGAAATGTTTATAAAGTCCTATCTCCTAAAATGAGAGAACACAGAAGAATTAAATTAGGAAAATGATATAAAGCAACTGTTTGGATGAACAATTTTAATCAGCCTTACTGAATAGTGTTCACTAAACAGTGAATACAAGTAATGTTGCAATCCTTTTCCTTTCTCAATGTGGAAGAGATAGGCTAAGTTTTTCCATTACTGGAACTCGCCAGTAAAAGAAATTATAAGTACCTTGGTTTGTCAACCCCGCATCACCAAATGTATGATGCTTTCCACAAGTAATACTGTACAGTGAACAGGTGTCCTAAGAAGAAGTCAATGTTAACATTTTCAGAGGGTCTCACTTGCATACTTGCCTAAACTCTTTAAGCCCCATACAACTGATTTCCTGGTTTATTAATATTTGTACAGCACCTCCGATTTGAACATCAGAAACACATATGAAACAAGCACCACCACAACCTCAGGCAGTGAAGTGCGATGCCACCTTTGTTACAGAGCAGAAATCGGCTTTCTGAAGTTGACGCAGGAAACCTCTGTCAGAGCCAAGAATAAAACTTCAGACTAGCATTTTTTATCCTCCTTTAAATATATTCCTGTCTAATCTAGATTGAATGTTTGATTCTAATTTTGAACATTATAATTCTGTCTACTTCCATTCACAATGTAGATGCTGTTTTCACCTTTTTAGTGCTATTCTAACCAATTAGTTTTATGTCTTAGTAAGATCATTTATGTGGTTTGTTCTGACCTAGTTTTAATCTTGGTCTCTTCTCTCATTCCATTGTTCAATAAAAAAAGCACAAATAAGTAATACTAAAAAGAAATCAATCAAATAATACAAAAACAGTAGACTAAGGCTTATTTCCCCAGATGAAATATTACCCTGCTTCCCGAGACAGTACTATTGGCACACTTTGTATTTTGATGGCAAAAATAATTTTACTAGCTAAGTAATTTAAATTGCAAAGGGAACCAGATGAACTAACATACTATGAAAGAATAATTAATGATTTCATTGCTCATTCTTTCTAACTTGCATTGTTCACTACAGCTGCTTATTTAGCTCTGTTTAGTTGCTGATTTAAGGAGTTCTTTGCTGCCTCTTTCAGGTTCATTGCAACTCAGGTAGTGGCAGATAACCCCCCATTTACACTGCAAATGCTTCTATCCTGACACATCTTGCCCTAGTGTGCAATTCCACATATCAATGCAATCTTTTCAAGTGACTGTAGCATACTCAGATTCTCTGTGTGCTGGGATAAATGCAAGGCATGCCCCAAAATGTCTGCTTCTTTAAAGTGAAAATTGGTAGTGGAGACCAAGCTTACATGTTTTTTTTAAAAAAAAAAAAAAACAATCCCAGGACAAACATTACATTATATATAAAGTGAAATCGGAAGTCCGTTTATTTGATGGCAATACAGAATTTATGATACATTCAGGAAGTCCATAAAGTCTTAGGAAAAGCTGGACCTCATAGGAAATGAAAGAGCATGAACAAATGGGTTATGCAAAACGATGAGATCTGAGAGCGTCAAGTCCTAACACCAAGTCTGTCAATGTAAAATGAGGACAATATTTACCCACAGCTTTCACAGATATCACCATTTTGAAGGAATGAATGTTCCTTACTATTCTTTGAAGCCAAAAAATACTGTTTATTATAATGAGAAATAAAACTGATAGTGGTTTAAGACTAGAAGCTTTACAGTATCTTAACTACAGCTTTATTATACTCATATTTACCTCAATTATGACATAATCTGACACAATTTGTTCACTGTAGATAACATACCAGGCAGAAAGCAAGAAAAACCAGAATGTAGAAAGATAAAGAAGTCTCAATCCTGCAAACTGTCCTGCATGGACATATCACAAAGCCCAAATGACAAAACATCATCCTGAGATTAACAGCTGCCTATTCAAATACAAGGATTTACCTACACAACATGAAGTGCAAGGTCACTGTTCAGATAATATAAAGCTCTATAAACTATGAGGAGAAGGTGGCTGAACATGTGAAGTTTCCATTCTTGTAGATATTCAATACCAACACGGTCTCAAGTAACCTCTCCAGCTGAACCTGCTTTGTGCAGGGAGTTCAAGTGGGAAATGTCTAGCATTTCCTTCCAACATCAACTATTCTGCAATTCTGTGATATTCCATTCAAACGCAATCTGTTTGATCAGAAGACAGACATCAACTGTCATAATCTACTGTGAGACTCCTCAAAGATAAAACACTTTGTGTTAGCAGATCTCAGGGAAAAATCAGGACTCTTTTGTACTTTCTAGGTGATTAAACACTTGGGAAAATTTTCAAAATATCATCAAGTAGATTGAGATATTATGCACAAACCCAGAAGGCATATGCAGTGCTACAGAATTCTTATATTTAGGAATACGTAAGTGATTTTTCTGCTTCTAAGCTAGAATTCTCATAGTTCCGTAAACATACCATTGATTCTATGCCTGCATGGCATTTTAAGAGATGCTTCAAGGCTGCCTCAAACCCTCTCTTCTGCCCATACAGACAGCAGACAGGGAAATCAGCTATGATTGAAGGATGACCTCCAAACCAGATACTCCACACATCTACATAGATGCAGTAGCTCTGCATAGTCAATTTGCACAGCACAAGCTCTACCCCTGAAATTCCTATTTAAGAGTCACAGAGGTTCACCAGCAAGATATCATCGATTAAAAAAAATTCTTTAATGCTCACAGAATTCTTTTTAGATTCTGCTTAGTTTTAATTCTTGCCAGCTATCAATCAAAATAAAAACACAGCATACTGTGTCTACTTCCATCAAGGTTTTGCAAAACAGAAACTTGCATTTTTTTAAGTAGCTTTTACACTGAATCCACTTTTTGAGTTCTTTCTAACATACCTCAAGTGACTCACACTTCTACAAAAGAAAAAGGGAAAATACCACAAACCAGACTTTGATAGCATAATTCTTCATTGTTTTCCTGTTATGGCTTCCTCTCACAGACAGCTTGCAGTGGATTGCTGACGCTAAACTCGGGAACAATTCTGCTGCAGTCAGTCAGCACCGTGCATTGTTTTCCCACTGCAAAAAACATTTCAGCCTCTGCGTGAGGCTCCGCAGACTTCCATTAGCACGTTACGTCATACAGGGTTGCGACAGATACACCAGGATACAGGACAGCCACGCTCATGACCCCCAAGACACTGCAAGGGCACAGCTCTCCCACACATGGCAGGTCATTCAAAGGCAGCTGCGGTATCTGCATGCCAGCACGTTGGGCAGCGAGGGCAACAACTCCGCCATCCACCCAGAACATCCAAAGCCCAAGGGCTCTTTAGCCACAAGGCCTCCCTCAAGCGTCCCAGACATCTGCAGAGCTTCACACCCCTGGGGTGATACCTGCAGACACCCACTGAGGGAAGAGTACAAACATCAGGATGTGACCCAGCTGGAAATGGCTCACGTTTCAAAGACAACCAGAGATTCTCATTTTTAAAGTGCCTCATGTTGAGAGACAAGCTCTGGTTGAGTGTCCCTGGGGGAGAGTGAAGGGGAAAAGCAGCATCTTCCGGGCACATAAATTGACACAACGCAGCAAACTCCAACTAACTGATGATCTCCAAGACAAAAATTCAACGTCTACCGAAGTGACTCCTCGCCAGACCGCCCTCCCCGCGC
>NW_009625411.1:1140-37768 GCF_000690535.1 Cariama cristata | reverse complement strand
GGAAGGCGGTGCCAGCGGCCGGGAGGGCAGGTACGGGCAGGAGCTCACCGAGCCCCCTTCGCGTCCTCAGGGGCTCCTCAGCGCGGCCCTGCGCTCCCTGCAGGTCACCGCTGAGAGGGCCTCGGCGGCCCAGGGCCGTGCCCCGTACAGGGGTTGCCGTGCTGAGGGGGCCCGATCCGGCCCGTACTGCTCCGCCTGTGGCTGGGGGATATGGGGTGGAGTAGCTGCAGAACAGGGCCCGGGGAGGGAAGTTGAAGACTTTCCTAGCTTTTCATAACGACAGCTATAGATTTGCTTTTTTGTTTTCACAGCAGTCCTCTTTTCTCTGACTGTAACCTCTCTTTTGGGGAATACCAGGATAGAATGTGGTTCTGCCTCGCCTAGCAGATGGTGAAATGAAGGGCTTCAATTAAAACATGAAATAGATCTGTGAATAACTGAATGTGTAGTGATATTAAAACTCAGATTGGTTTTAATGTGCATCTTTACAATGTGTTTTATAGGTCAATTTCCTTAAGTAGTGCCAAAGGATGGAACCAGAAAACACTGCCAAGGAAACAGTCGTCATTACTGGAGGAGGTGGTTATTTTGGCTTCCGGTTAGTGCATTAAATAGTTATTACATATGAGAATAAATGTCATAGATTGCTGCTGGTAATGCAACAAAATCCATCTGTGAAAGAAAACTGTGGGTCTGAGATGCCTGATCCAGTTCACCCCATCTTCTGATTCATCTTGGGTCTCAGTTTTAAACAAATGTTATTCTGTTTCTAAATGTTTTAAGCAAATATGTTATTGTGCTTCCAAATGTCAAGCATCAGCTGGCTTGCAGACACTTACCTGCCTCATCACCTTTGTAATGGGGATTTAGATCATCGTCTTTCAGCCTACTCTCAAGAGCAAGCCTCAACTTGTATGCAGATTTTTCTTTTGACAGTAGGCCATGGCCTGCAAATAGTTACACATGTGCTTAGCTATATAGAATAAATACTTCAGCTGCTCTCTACTGTCAAGAATATATTTATTTTTATGGACAGTGATGTTTTAGGATTAGATTTGTTAATAAGGTACATATTTCAGTGAAATCCATTTCCCCTTACTGTAGGTGGCTCTACAGACTAACATGTAAAGAAAAAATCCTATTTTAAACCCTAGACTATGTTCTAGAGTACCTTCAGAGTTATAACTGCTTACATAGGTGAGAGAGATTGGTCATGACCAAAAAGTAAATTCCAAATGGCGGGGGAGTCTCAGACAATACCTGTCTGACTTCTGCTTTTTTCCTCCACTATGTTCACTTTAACCACTATAGAAATAGAACAGTTATAGGAAAGGGGGGAGAAATACCGGATTTACACTCTGTGTCAATACCTGTGTTTATATCTGTGACTTGGAGTACAATGCAGGCATGTGGCAAAGTATTCAGCTTAGAAGCATCTCACTCATTCCTCTTCTCCATAAATTTCAAATGCAATGGCAAAGACCAACCTATTGTCCTGACAGAACTGGGATGGCACAAAAGGAATAAGATAAAGCTAATAAGATTTTGGGGGTTTTTTAATACTTCGCTACAGGTTTACATCTGAAAGGTTTGCTGATGATGATCTGCAGGGGACAGAATCAGAGAACTAGCTGGCTTCTTCCAAAAGGCTGCTGAAAGCAATTCAGTTACTTCTGTTCTGAATTTTCCTTTACAGCAGTTCTGCCTCATTTTTTCCCATGTTTTTTTTTTTCTTCAGAGTATTGATGGAGCCTAAGAAATTAGTTCAATAGCTGAAGTATCACAGTTGAATCTTCCCCATAGTAGATGGCTGAATATTTAAAAGGCTCTCATCAGAGAAAAAAGGAAAAAAAAGTATTAAAATAGTTCAGTCCTCTTACCTTCAGCTGAAATGTTTCATGCATCATTATGCTATGTATACTAACATACAGTTTTTATCATGTTTTAGTTTAGGTTGTGCCATATACCAAAAGGGAGTTGATGTGATTCTCTTTGATGTTGTGAAGCCACTTCAAACTGTGCCAGAGGGAATAAAGTTCGTGCAAGGGGATGTCTGTTGCCTGTCTGAAGTGGAAGAGGCTCTTAAAGATGTAATCTGCGTTTTCCATATCGCTTCCTATGGAATGTCTGGCAGGGAGCAGCTGAACCGAAAACTTATAGAAGATGTTAATGTGAAAGGAACAGAAAATGTCATCCAAGCCTGCAAGAGCACAGGAGTGTCGGGTCTGGTTTATACAAGTACATATAATGTGATATTTGGAGGCCAGATTATAGAAAATGGGGATGAATCTCTGCCTTATCTACCTCTTCACCTTCATCCAGATCACTACTCCCGAACCAAATCTTTAGCTGAAATGAAGGTGCTGGAAGCAAATGGTGCTGAGCTTGGAAACGGGAAAGGTGTATTAAGGACTTGTGCTCTCCGACCAGCAGGCATCTATGGGCCTGGAGAACAAAGACATCTTCCAAGAATAGTTAGTTACATTGAAAGGGGACTGTTCAAATTTGTATATGGAGATCCTCTTAGTTTAGTAGAATTTGTACATGTAGACAATCTAGTCCAGGTTCATATCCTTGCATCCGAGGCCCTCAAAGCCAATAAAAAGCACATAGCTGCAGGCCAAGCCTATTTTATTTCAGATGGCAGGCCTGTCAATAACTTTGAATTTTTCCGACCATTAGTGGAAGGTTTGGGTTACAAGTTCCCAACCTGTCGTCTTCCTCTCTCCCTTGTCTATTTTTTTGCATTCCTTACTGAAGTAGTTCATTTTCTTGTAGGACATGTTTATAACTTTCAGCCTCTCCTCACTCGCACAGAGGTTTACAAAACTGGTGTCACGCATTATTTTAGTATGGAGAAGGCCAGAAAAGAGCTGGGGTATGAGCCTCAGCAGTACAACCTGAATGAAGTGGTTGAGTGGTTTAGGTCTCAAGGGTGTGGACCAAAGCCAAGAAGGCACACCATTACGCATCTTGTTAGGGATGGAGCATTGCTCTTGCTGCTGATGGCTGTAATGGTCTCATGGTTTCCATCTACAGTGACATTTTTTTCACTCTAAAAAGAGGAAACACTAAGTATGGAGGACAGAATTTAGTTATGTTCTCTGAGTACTCTTGGTTTTGACAGACAGGTAGCAAAAAAAAACTAAGACAATACACATTTGTGTCATTAAGGTAAATATCTTCACAGTTTTCTCCCCAAGGAACAGAAATGCTGAGTAAAAAGGTGTAATTTTTATACATAGTTCTCTTAAAGGTAAATTGATCAAACACTAACATGATGAAGCTCAGTATTGCTGCAAACAGCATTTTATTTTCAGGTACAACAGCACACTACAGTGAATGGAACAAATGTCCTTAGACTCGCCCTTCTTCCTCCCTGATGGGATTATACTCTTGATCCCTGCCCTTTATTCCTAAAAAGTTTGTGCTACATGATCCAGAAAAGAATAAACTTCCTCTTTGATCACATTCCAAAACCAGATTCTGCTTTCTCGCTTGGGTGTATATATGCCTGACCAAGATTAACTGATAAACTGGTAGACAATAAATAAATGCTTTTTTTTTTTTAAAAATTAATACATTCTGGTATGCTCTTCTGAGTTAACTCTGTGATAGCTAATGACATTTCTGGAAAATGCACAATGATTAAGTTATAGCAAAGTGCTTGAAGCAGCATAGATTTGTAGATTTTTCTAATAGTAAAATATGCTTGTTTGAAATGAATGAGGTAGCTCAAGTACATTCATAAATAAGACCTATTTTTTTTCCCAGCATTATTGAATGGTTAAACAAATAATCCATCAAAGACATTAGTAAGTGATTATATTCATACTCCACTGTTTATAAAACATTTTTAGCCTTTAATAACATTTAACACCTGACACCATTTGAATAGAACTTCACCTTTGTAGTAGGATGATAAACACTTGATACAATGAAACTCATAATTTTGTGGAATTTTAAGACTAGAAAATAAGACCTTGTTAAGTACAGGTCACTACTGTCTCTAGCAACTCCCTCATCTCTGTCAGTTTAATCTAGAAAGAGCTACTGAGAAACTTCACCTCAAAATGTTAAATCACAAAGTTGTTTTTCCTTAACGCATCAGCATTACAGTTTCAGTACTTCTTGATAAGAGGACAGTCCTTCAAGAAGTTCACACTTCTCTTTTGGTCTTTCCATTTTAATAGCTGAAGCTACAGTGATCTTAAATTAATTTTGTGTAAGTTCCAGTTACTTCAGTTCTGTTAAACTCTACTGCAATTTAAACAGGGAAGTGAAGAGGCAGACATTAGTTCTACTGCATTGGTAAAGGATTCTCAGAAAACAAAAATGCCTAAATAGAGAAACCAAACTAAAAGTCCACTGCCACCCAGGTTTAGAAGATGGAGATTTTTGTAGTTAATGATGACTGAAGACAGCATTATTTTTTTGAATGTTGAGTACTTTTCCTGAGAAGTTTACCTTAAAAAAAAAAAAAACACCAACACTATTGATAACTACATTTTATTTTGTTTGAAATCTGACTTTTCTCCTCCTTCATTTCCCTACCAGTATGTACACCATGAAAGAATCTAAATTTAATACTTTGCTTGAGGGACAGCTCAAGAGAGAACTCAGCTTCTCCCTCTGCTGCCCCCCCCCAAAAATAGCAAATAAACTGAGGGGGCCTGGGGCAGCGGTGTTGTAAAGAGCTTATGTGCCACTAAGAGAGTGCTGATGGCAGAAGGGCCACTTCCCAGAAGTCATTAATATACATCATCATCGTCTGCAGAAAGAAGAAACCTTCTTTTTAATAAAATAGAAACAAGACAGTCAGAACCTCATGAAAGCACTGGACCCCTGTTCTTCTTCCAACAGGCCCTGTTTTTTCCAAGTGAAAGCCACTTGGTTGTTTTCCCCTTTAAGTTCTCTCCTTTTGATACAGTGTTATCAGAAATAGATGAAGAAATTTTAATGCCAGCAGAAGTAACAGACAAAACCAAAATGTACACAAAATTGCACAAGCCTGTTGCACAGAACCATAGTATCAGTATTTCATGCTAAGTCTTGTAAAAAGATCTTTTTAAGATATGGAACATAACTCCTGCGCCCCAGAGGAATTTCTTCTGCTATTTCTGATCTTTCTATTAGCAAAACTCTGCTACTGCGATTCATGATTATCTCAACAGTGGAGCTGCGTGGGGTGAAAAATTCTACGAAAGGGTCCTAAACTCATGAAGCCTAAATCCACACTGTTAATACTGGCTGAGGTTAAAGCCCTGGATAGTTTTTTTAGGTACAACAGAAGAGGAAGCTCCTGGGAAGACAAAAAAAAAAAACCCACCAAAGCCATGAATACCAGAACTTCTGCAGAAGCTGAGCTCAACACATGAACCTTTTCATTTGTCTGGAGTCAAGGACAGAACTTTTCACTGATAAAAAGAATAGGAGGCATTATTTTGTCCTGACGGCCCATGACTTCTCCTTGAGCACAGGTACTAAATCAGGTACTTGTTAGGAGAAATAGGCAGCAGCTTGGCAATGGCTACCCCAGACCCCATCAGTACTGTACTGGTATATTCATTAATTCCCTGTCATTCAGCTCCATCTAGTAAAAAAAGCAAAGTCCTGACTACAGAAGAGGTGAAGGATACTTTTCCTCTTTCCAAAATGAAAACAGGAAATCTGTGGCTTAAGGAGATACTTTAAAATTGCTTGAAAATAACCTATGTATAAAGCCACTCACAGCTGCTCTACTTTAAGTATTTTACAATGAGAATTCTCTCTCCTCCTTCCTGCTTTTTATTTGTTATTACTACTCTTGCATGAATAACTGAGTAAATTAAGGTAATTAATTCAAGTGTTGTGTCTGTTTCCAAATTTTAATCTATTACCTGTTTTCCTCAAGGTGAATTACCAGAAATGCATCTAAAAACTGAAAAAGCAGAGCTGAAAATAGAGCACAGCTTCAATTTTCCCTAGTCCTCAAAATTATTTAACAATTGATAGCTGCCTCACTACAAAGAATGATGCTGATGTTTTAAGTGAATAGTTTAAGAATTTTTGGTCAGCTGCTTAACCTTGCATACATAGCATGTCAAGGTAAACCTTTGCCAGACATACACAAACAACTTATACTTCTAATACATAAATATATTTATTTTAGAAGTTTAAATATCAATCATCCTTGAAGTAGACCAGATTTTTATAGTGTCTTCTTCTAAGTGACCCAACCAAAATTTTCTTTCATTACTATTTATTAGTGATTTCCACATATTTTGAACAATATAGTGGCATATTTAATAATTTGTGATGTGATCTTCACATAGAAGTGTCCTGAACACTAATAATTTACATATATTTTAAAAGATCTGGGGATTAAATTGCGATCCAGGACTATACAGTCTTAAGAGAATTTCTTCTGCTGTATTTTAGTCAAGCTCATGATTCCCTCTTTTGATAGGGTAACACCTAAGAACATAGACTAGCAACGAACGAAACTGCACTTTAAATTCTTTTTAAACATAGCTGGGCATGTTTATAAATACTGTTATGGATCAGAAGATAAATTTGGCTCCCATCCGATTCTGAAGGTTAATTTTCATGATATGTAATTCCTATTTCTAATGATATAAATAGAATTCCAGTCTGGAACAAAGTTAACTAGTTGGACTGCACTTGGAAATGCTGACACAAGACTATTGCAGAATTCAACAACTGTACTTCAGCTTCCATGCCGCATTCAGATTTTTAACTAGTTTGGAGAATTCAAAGATAATCCTTTGTACATAGCTAATGCCCTCTCACCATCTAGAAGGCTAGTTTGAGAACTGCAAAATTAAAAAATGTTTGCAACAGAGAAACTTACAGATGCATTGAGGTGGAAAAAAGAGAACATAGGCAACAAAACACCTGAATGAAGCAATTTTTTGGAATTCAGACTTCGTGCATACCAATAAAGACCATTTGGTTCATCTAATGACCTACTAGAAGTCCTAGGCTTCAGATACCTCACATTGATTCCTGCTCAATATATACAGTTTTTATCAAAAGCCTGAGAAAAATTTTGTTCTCAAGACTCCCAACAATGAAAAAAAGAAAAAAAAAAAAAAAATCACAACTTAAAGACAGCGCACATTCACCTAGCAGCACTTCTGCGTATGCAATTAAGGCAACCTTATGGGCAGAAATGATGCTGATACAATTTTATGGTGAACATCAAGATTACTGTGCTTCCAAATTACTACAAACTCAGCTTTGCCTTGTTCAGACTTTATCGTTTGAATTGATCCAAATCTGATGCTCACTAAGGCTGAAGTTTATATCTACCTATCACTGAAAAAGGTCAGTTAGGAGTTGCAAGGTAAAGATGATCTTTGACCTTTTCCTTCTGCCCTGCTTGTTTGCAGCCAGATGAAGTGCAACAATAACCATGTCTATGGAAACCATCAATAAGTCAGTTCATCTTAAAAACACAGAAATGCCCTTCCTCCAGCCCCTAGCAGAACACACCATAACACACCACCAGACCACTCTTCAAGAACTCCTCATTGATACTGCCTCAAATGACTGGCAAAATTCATGAAATTCCATGAGCAATGCTTAAACAAAGAAGCATCTGGCATCATTCACATCACTGCTGAGATAGCAAAATTCATTTATTTAAAATAAGTTATTTTAAGGATTTTAAACAGTTTCTGTAAGAATACAACAATTTAACAGATATTGTTAACAAAAAAATTTGTAAATGTTTTTCCTCCTAGATTATAAAATTAGCACACGCATTCAAACTTACTTTCACGTTAAAACTGTTGCAACTGTGAAAAAGTTGCTACAGAGCCTGCCCTGACAAAGAATCAAGAGGTGAGGTTTTGGAGTTAAAACACAGAATGCAAGAAACAAGAGAAGAGTTGGTACATAGCCTTGCCCATCACTTGCAAGTCAACAAGAGAGTCAATCCAGTCTTTTCCTTCTGAATACAGTGTAACATTATACTCTGGGGAAAAGTCTTACTGTAAAATGAAATGCATTTTCATACATACTGAGGGAGTGCCTCATAACTTTTTACATCACATATGTGTGGAGAACGTGCACAGGACTTTTTTGAAGGACTAGAAAACGTGCGAGTTCTTAAATATTTGCACAGCAGCAGCACAAGGAATTCCTGTGTTCATCACACAATGACTGTCCTGTGTCAGGAATATACATGCGAAGGAAAGAAGTCAGGACAAATGGACAATTTGGTTACGTCTGCTCTGGAAATGAGCTTTAAAAAAAAAATCTCCACAAAACAAACCAAAAAACCCACCAGAGCAACAGCCTCGAGCTCTAGGGTTTGATCTCCTTAAGCCCTAGCATCTTGTAGTCTCCTATTTTTTTGTGATCAGCCCAAACCTAGCTGGTACTCAGCTGCCTATAAATCCTGTCCCACCTGTAGCAACAACTTCAGGACCTTCCAGATAAGGCTTTGGGCAACCTTGTCTGATCCACACTGACAGCACAGTGTGCTGTCTCACAACATTAAATGGGAATCATGGAGGCTGTTGAATGAAATATATAGCACAGGGACTGATCATATGACCAACTAACGATGTCCTGAAACATGCTATAAAATGCATGCAAGCCAAAGGTCCCCACCTCAAGGAACAGCAACTGCATCATCCCATTATACCTGGATACTTGCAGATAAGCCCAGCTTTATACAGCAGTCTAGGTTACAACTCCACCTCCCAAATCCACAGCTGATGTGATTTTTAGTTTGTTTGAGAGGGGTTTGCACCCATCTAATCCTTGAACAGGTCAATCACAACTGCGTACTCAAAAGATTTCAGGCAGGAGGAAGAAAAGCAGAGAGTTGCCTTTAATTACTAATCACCCAACTGAAGACAGCAAAGTTAATTTCTTTATAATAAAAAATTTACAGAAGCCACCCCATTGTGGGACACACTATTATCGCACTTTCATCTCTGAGAGAAGATTGCCTTTACAGAATAACTAAAGCCTCAAGGGGGTTCCTCAAACCATCATCTGTGAATGCACAATGGCATCAATTAAGTGCCTCTTGAAACAACAGAAGTCACAGCGTGGGGAGCAAGAGAAACTGGAAGTTGCTGAGGCAGCTTCACCAGGCCATGAATCCCAAATCTATGCAAGTTTTCTGTGATCAGAAATACAGCACTATGTATGCAGCATTTTATGCCTCAGGCAGTCATTTAGACAGAAAAACTTAACTCCTTGGCACATATTTCAAAGTTAAAGTCAAGCATATAGACAGCAAAACTCCACCCATGTAGAGATAAAGCAATTAGGAATTTGATACTAATAACATAGTGCTAGCACAAAGAAACAACACATACACAAATTATGACAACTGGTGTTAAATATGCCATTGAAGGACTTTAGTTCTGCTCTGCAGGAAAACACACTTGCTAATCTAAGAGGTTTTCTCATCTGTAGCTCCATGTTCTTCCTTTGATTAAAGCCATAAGAACAATGCACCTCTATATTTGTGCATACTATCATTCTTGGATTAGATACATTTTGGGAAAATGGTCTACATTTACAGAACACTATCATTTGACGCTATCGTTTAAGCAGAATTGCAAGAATAAAAATGGACAGTTCATTAAAAAATTCATTTCTGAGCACATTAGCAGCTGAAAGGATTTGCAAAATGATACTATACCAAAGTAAATGCTTTTCAGAATTTGAAATATCTTTCCTTTCCACAAACAGATATTTCCAACTGCATAACTTAAAACGTTTCCTTCCAGTGCCTTGAGGTTGTGAACATAGGTTCACAGGGGCTATGAATACATCGTTCCTTTCTTAAAACCTTTACAGAGAGTTCAACAGGAAAAACACAACTACAGTTGCAGAGGCTATGTGGTTTCAACAAAATTAACCTATTATCTAGTTCTCAAAAATGTAACAGAAAGCTTTTAACAAGAGGCAATACGGTATGAGCTATCAGCTGCCCAAAATATTTTATACAGTATCAGAAGTACAATCTGCTGCCTTGGGCACTGTAACATACATGATGTGACAATGCTGGTGTAGAAGTGCTTTTACAGCATTAAATAAATTAAAAACTCACTATCAGTTAAGATTTAAGGTTGTTAAAGTGGTGTGATTCCATGCACGCAAGTTGTTGTGAATGTCTTATCTATAGCCTGCATACACAAATATAGAAGATGATTTATACTTGTACTTCAGGTATTGATAATGAGAAGTGAGGTCTACTCAACTACATGCCCTCAAATTTTAAAAATCTTGAATACACAGGTCTGGCCTGCACAGAGGGTATGCTTTGTACAGAATATAAATTATTAGGAATTAAAACAGTTTTTCTTATAACAAGAAATTAAGGAAATCCATCTTTCCTCCTCTTTCTCTTCTGCCAGTCATTCAGTCTGATGAGACCATCGTTGTACAGGATGACCAGGATAAATTAATATCTCTTCCTGAATTGCACCATAAAGCATGCATCAAAGAATGATTGCTTTAAGAGTAGAATTTGCTGTTACTGACTTTCTTCTCCTTTAATCTTAAGGGAAAAAAAAAAAAAAGGAAAAAGTCAAGTCTACTAGGAATTTCTCAGAAGAAAACAGTCTATCAAGTTCAAATTACTATAGATATGAACAGTGAGTAATGTATCAGCAACAAGCACTGCAATTTTTTTTCCTCAATAATATGGGAGTAAACCAGTGATTCATGCAGCTGTTCGGCACACATTAAAAAAAACAGTAGAAAATATTCAAAGAAAAGTCTTCCATCCCACCTTGAGATCTCAAAACTTCCTCCTGGTACATGAAGCTTCTGTCTCCCTCACACCCAGCCCAAAGGTGATGGCAAAGGAGAAAGATCCTTCCCCTAAGCTTTGGATAATGTACTGACACTTAACTGACAATTCTATGCTGTTGCAGTTCAATACTGCTTTTATCTTTTGTGGTTTGAGTATCTGGAAGCATCTTCTGTTCTCAGATATCTAATACACTAAGGACACTTCCGGGGACATAACTTTAATAGAGTGAGGTGGTTTATTTATTTGGCTGTATATACTTCCAGGCTTTCCTCGTGGAAAGCAGGAGAAGAGAGGAATATAAACTCACAGGATTACATGTTTCACTGTGATCACTGAAACTGGGATTTCACTGAGCAGACATTTCACAGCATCTGCTGGCCTCTAGTGGCTTGCAGCCCAGCCTTGCTTCACTGCAGCCCTTCCTTGACTCAGATGTGCTCGTTTTAACCTCACCACTCTTCAGATGTTCATTTTGATAAACCTGAGATTTCCTTGCCATAAATCATGTCTAGATAGAGCTGTCTTAGAAGGGAAAATGATTATCAACCCACCTGCGGTTGCATGTCTCTTGATATATCTGTAGTTTGTGCTCATTCACATTGAATTCTTTTAATATAGCATCTCTGTTAGGATTCCTTAAATTCATATGGGTGTCATAAAGGAACAGCTGGTTATTAAGCTCCTCCTGGCGCTTCCGAAGTTGCCGACATGAGGAATAAAGCTCTTCTTCGCTTTCCTTCAAAAGAATATTGGAAATCAATGTAACTTGTAAGACATATACCCAAAAAGACATAGAATCAACATAGTTTGGGGGATCATTTTGTTTTCCTAAATACATTCCATTAGCTTCCTAGAATGTTTTATAAAATTAGTTTTATAAGATGATTCTGGAATGTTTACAGAAACAAGCTAACTAAGTAAGAAAGCACTAAAAAAAACCCCTCCGTCCCACAGTATGACCAGCCATACCCTCTAATGGGGGCATCAGGGACATTCCAGCACAAGTCATGAAATGTGTGTATCTAAACACTTCTATTGGAATATTTTTCCCTAATAAAGCATGTCAGTCTGTTGAGGAAAGGACAGCAAACGGTGTATCATGATGGGTTACCAGATTATAACAGTTTTTAAAATACTCTTTAAAAGTTTAATTTTTTACTCTTCCATTGTATTCGTGCATTACATGACATACTACCAATCCTGGTGCTTTCTTCTTGAAATCTAGACTAAAGGTTGAAATACTGACTAGTAAATAGGACCCCTAATAGCAGCAAGTACTCATATGATCATGAAAGAATGACAGATCCTGTGTTTCTGTGTAGCTATGGCAATTCAATACTTGCAGAGGAACCGACTAATCATTTGAAGAATAATTTGCAGCAGTCAGTTTCTGCTGTTGCATGTAGCCCACAGCAGAAGGTCTCAAAATATTCCACAAGCATAAAATAATCATCATGATTCCCTTTATGACTTCAAATTATTTTAATACTTCAAAACTTTGGATGCAAAAGCTGTCTCCTTTATAGAGTTACTAGTGGGGAATAGTACTGGCAGGACTGAAGTCTTAATTTTCATATCAGCAGCAAAACAAGATACTTATCCTATAAGGAATGACATGCAATCAATAAACGTAATAAATCCAAACATTTTCAGAGGCGGCATACTAATAAGAATGCCTCTTTCTGCACTCAGTCCAGATCTGGGAAAACCAACAGGTTAGCAACATACTCAAGGGGTTTCAGCTAGGGCAACAAGATCCTTTCCGAAACCTTCTTTTTCCTACCACACATTCCTACATTCCTACCCAGGTATGGGTTGAAGCAACTGAAATAGCCTCAGTGCTGTGCTACTGATTAAAATTTAAAAAGTTTTGGGGTTTGGTTTTTTGGTTGTGGGTTTGTTGTTTTGGTTTTGGGTGGGTTTTTTTGGTTTTTTGCAGTTTGTTTGGGTTTGGTTTTTTTGGGGGGAGGGGGGGCTTGTTGGTTTTCTGTTTTGTGGTTTTTTGGTTTTGTTTTTGTTTTAAAAGAGGAAGGAAACTTTGTATTCCCAAATCACAAAGGGAAAAGCAGATTGCTAATTACCAATTTGCAGGTAATCATCAAGATGCACATGTACTACTAGTTGTTCTTGTAAATAAGTTTATCCACAAAGCTAGACTTTAAAACCCCATTTAAGAATGTCCACTTCAATCTTTATGTTAAAAACACATACACCATCAAGGCTAATTGTAATCAGAAAATGCTGAAGAGATATACACACTTTCTGAAGCAAGTAATCAATTTTCAAGCAAATAAGACATGCTTCTAACAGCCACCTCAGTACAGTACAATTTCTACAACATCAAGAAAATTGGTTAACTTCAACAGAAACCGCATAAGGCCCCACATAATAATTCATAAATGTGCATGCTTATGTGTACAATATTGTTGCTTCTCTATTCCTGAGAAATTCCACAGCCATCTGTAATTCCCCTTTATAATTTTGTGTTTCATCTTCAAGAGTATGCAGATGGGCTCTGTATATAAACAGGCTTGTTATTAAATTATATAATTTGATGGAGGGTCATCATTTTAAAGAAGAAAAAAAAAAAAGAGGGGCAGAAGAACAGATGGAGACAGCCTTGATCTTTTCTGACGCCTCTTGAATGATCTGGCAGAAGTTCTAGAAGTTGATTAACTATGGCAAGGCTTGGTTTGTTGCAGACTGCCAAACAAAAGGGAAAATGTTTGAAAGTTCTCCTGCCACTGCATTGCCGCCCAGAGACATCAGACATTGAGAAAATACAGAGCTGCGCTGCATCTTCATTTGGCTTAACAAGCAGAAGGGGCTTCAAGAGTGCGAAATGTGCTACTGTCAAAGGACTTGGTGCTGACAGATTGGGAGACATACTGCTGCTGTGAACAACACTTTAAGAGCTACTCCTGCCCCAGGCAAATGATGATCTGAATTTCAGAAGAGAAACCACAGCAGGAGGAATTCAGAATATATCTACAAGTGATGTCCATGCTCAACATATTAGGCAATGGTGAGTTGCTGCCTGTTTTCTCAAACGCAGCAAGCTGAAAAACAGCAGTTTATCAGGCCTCCTCTATCAGACTTGTGTCCATGAAATATGAACATTTTAAACGTTATCTTCAAGGGACACAGGTGTCTCTTGCTTACACACAGCACACACTTGGTCTCAGCTTTTAGCCCTCTCCTGTTCTCATGACTCTGCTAGCCAACAGAAGGAACCTACCATGGCTGCTAAACACTGTCATTACACACAGTCATATTACATCATGTGTTATAAGGTGGCTTTGTAAAAACCTTGACAAAGTATGTCGTAAAACGACTGCTACTCCTTTGTGAAGAAGAATGTGACTGAATTCAGTAATTTCCATTTCAGTGTATGCAACTGCAGGCACAAATCCCTCCAGAGACATAATGACTTACAGTTAGCAGAAGCTGGTGTTTTAATCAGGAAAAATAATGTACACTGCTATGAACTGCAGCATAAGCCTGAATGGCTGTAAATGACTACAAAAAAGAAGTTGGACTTTTTTTTTTTTTTCCTCTGAATCTGAAAGGTACTGGAAAGCACCCTGAAATACCGACTTCCCAGAAGCATCTTTAAACTTTCATCACATGGCCTCTACACCAGTGCATTTAAATTACATTAAAAAAATTTTGAGATAGAGTCTGAGAACAATCCTGCTTCAAATCAACATATACAGCAGCACCTTTCGAACATCAACAAATGCTGTTCACAGATCAGCCACTTTAATGCCAGGCTTCATAAGCAAGGATGCATCGTTATTTTTTCCCCTGTATGTTTAAAAATACTAGTACTTTAACCAAGTGGTTTAGAGAGGCTTAAAAGAAGCAGATTACCACTTCTGTAGGAACCAGAATATGTCTTCCATCTGATGGGTTGTTTATTTTAATGAAATACTGGGAGAAATTACTATCTTCTCTTCCTAAAGTGATTTCTTTTTATGTAGGACCTTTAAAAAAAAGATTATTCTACGAAGTCAAAGCTGAATTTAGCTAGCTTTGCAAGGCATCAGTCAGTTAACAGGGGAAGACAATGACCATGCCGTTGCAGCAAAAACTAGTGGAGGTAATGAGGCTTTGTTAGATGTTAAAAGAAATAATGCACTATGTAATCTGTCCACCCAGAAGGAGAGTAACTCAATTTGTGTTGTTGGTCTTCACCAGTACCTACAGAAGAAATGCCTGACAACAGCACATCAGACACAGAACAGAAGACTAAACCCTCATTTCCTGGTTTCCACAAACAAATGATAACACACACTCTAAGTGCACAAAAAAACCCAGTTTACAAGTTCTCACCAGAACTTGTTGCATTTCACAGTGAACCAGAAGTGAGGCCAGCTCTATATCTTCACTATAGCCGTTCTTGAGAGGAACTGATCTAAAACCTGGGGGGGATGTATACAAAGCACAATTAGAGTCAAGGCAAAGGGTTATCTGCAGTCACAAAAACAGTGCACACAGTCCTGAGGGCTAACAGATTCTTCATTGCTCAAATGCTCTGCTGCTGAGAGCAGGCTTTACTATGACAATTACAGGGAAGCAAAAGGCAAGAATGGCAAAATTGAGAAACACGTGATTTCATGCGCTTTGAAAACTAAAGTCAGAAGCAGAGGAGCACAGAAAACTTACTCTACATACATCCACATCTAAGATAATTAACAAAACAAATGCACTGACACCAAAACAGAAAAAGAATCTTCCCAGATTTTACTCAGAGCATGTAATCCTGTTGCTGAAATGGAGTATATGGTAAAGACAGTGCAAATTATTCTACATAATGCTCTCCTACCTCAATTTAAAAAAAGGAATTTCAAGAGAGTGAGAGGATTATTTTTAAATACTTCTATGCTACTCACCCAGTATCATGATAAAACAATGGACTAAAGGAACTCACATCAAAAGAGCACTTGTCCTTTGGTACATTGTAGCTGCTACTGAGAGCAAAGTCACAATACAACAATGCTGAACAGCATTGTTCTGACTTAGTCCCTTATTATACCCACTGATCTTACCTGATTTGATTCCTTTGATGGGAAAAGTGGCATGTGCTAAGAAATTGGGATCACTGAACATATCCTCCTCATAAACAACAAAGCGCAGAAACGCTAGATTTGGATCATAAATTTCAAATTTCACTTGCTCTGGACAGGGTACCCAAACTGGATTAAGGCCATTGTCATCTGTAAAGAAAATGAAACATTTGCACTATGAAGCAATAATTTCACTTCATTCACCTATGGGTATGTATCCCAGGACATTTTCTGGGGATACAAAGGCCTAAAAATCCTATGCACCATCTGTCTCCTGTTGTAATCTTGCTTCACAAGGTTTGTATTTGTTCATTTGAGGAGAGAGATAGGAGGAAACTTGGCAAGGATGGAAATCCATGAAGAAAAGCTATTATTTGTATTCAAACATATAAAACCTCCTTGGATATGTGTTTGTAAAAAAAAAAAAAAAAAGCAACTCCACACTTATTCATTGCTCATATTCATGAGCCTCATGCTCCGTATCAGAGTAAAAGCATGAAAAGAACTGGGAAGGCTAATGTACAATGGCCCAATTCTTATAGTCATTTATAGAACACCAAGTAATTTGGCATGACACAGCCAGAAAGCTTGCTCTCTGAAGTCTCAATCCCTTCCCACAAAAAGTTAAACTCAATCCTTTTCTCCAAAGTACTGAAGAGCCACAATGCACATTCTGCTCCTGACTCGGTGTTTATTTTCCACTGGTACCAGTGGTTTGGATAATGAGAACCAAAGCTTCTTGTCTACTACAGGAACAGTGCTGCATCCAAAAATATTAAATGGTGAAATATTAAGTGGCTGAAATATTGCCCCATTTCAGTGCACTTAAATGAAGCTCACACACATGCACACAAACATGCATCCCTTATCCAGAACTCACCAGGAGTAAGTTTTGATCAAATTTCTATTGCATTGCAAGTTGTACTACTTTACAGCCTTACATACCCAAGCTGTCTCCAAGAGGATGCCAGTCTTAGAACCCGAGTTTGAATAAACACAGTCTGGATCTCTCACAGTAGTAACTCCTCATTTGGGCCAGACTTTTGGGAACTGACTAGCACTGTTGGAGGCACTTTCAAGACAGCAATTTTTTAAAATATGCAAATACACAAACTTATGCATAGGCAAACCATAACAGAATTGAGACACTTTTTTCCCCAAACTGCAACAGTACTTTTTTTTTCCTAAATTTGATATACATTGATGTTTCTCAAATTAACTGGCCCTGAGGCAAGCAAGAGAATAATACTGTATAACTCATCAGTCCAGAGCAACTGTTAACTTATTCCTCCTTATATAGGTTGCTGGCCAATTACAGACAACATAAATTCATGGTCATCCTCTACTCACTTTATTTACGCGCACTGGAATTATAATCGTATCCCTACAACACAGAAAACTACAGATACTCACTCACAACTGTTGTCTTGAATTTGTTGTTATCATATTCAGCCCCACAAATTTCTACCTCTACAAAGGGACAAGCGATGCTTCTACCAGGTTTAGGGAGATGACGAGCACCTAAAACCTGCAAAAGCAACAGTAAATTATAACCACCTCCAAAGGAAAATTGGCACCATTATTTCTGTACTGAAGGTAGCCTACAGAACTAGAGCCGGGGGGGGACCAAAACAGAAGAACATGCAAAAATACACACTCCCTCTCTTGAATATGTTTGCATATATTAAACATACTATCTGTGCACCAATAATAATATCTTCCATTTTTTTGGTAATCCAGTTATTTTTGTTGTAAGATACTGTGATTGACATTCACTACACACAGTAGGCAGTTCCAGATCAGGCCTGTAACATAAGTTCTGTTATCTTCCCTCAGTCTTTATTACATATGTATTCTAAGACATGCCTGGTTTATATTCAGAGATCCTGTTTACCTGTTCTCTAAACTGTAGTGAAAAGCAGTTAATGTGTTTCTTCTTTTTCAGAAAACATATTTTTAAAGGGCATCTCTTACTGTACAGCAACTGAGAACAGAAACAAGTTCAATTGCTGTTTGGCACCAGAATACAACATGGCATAATTTTCAAATGATAGACTCATTTCTCCATGGAAAATGAGAATGACATTCTGACTAAGTCTCAGTGTACTAAATATGAAGGGGGGGGATCAGCTTATTATTTTTTCTGTTTAGTTTCTATATTTCATTACAAATATCTTTCTTCCACACTCGAAATCTCTGAACTAGTTAGTCTGCTGCTAACCAATCTCCAATAGGACCCCTCTATTGAGTAGTCATCAGCCTGGAAATGCAAGTTAGTTCATTTGGAATTTTTTATTAGCAATTATATAACATTATCCCAGGATTGTGTTTTCAGTCCTATAGCCTGTGCTTCATTAGCATGATAAAGATATATATTTCTTTTCAGGAACCAGTGGAATTAATTTTATTCTCAAACACACTGACATTTAAAGACAGTATTTTGACAATCTGTCAGATCTTGCTCTGAAACATAATAGCTTTATTTTTAGTTTTATAGATATTTATGACTTGTATAAAACATAATTTACAAAAGAGATTTACCCTCACTGTCATAATCATCTGCAATTTCCTCTTCAAGTCATTTGGCATTGGGTCATATTCTTCATTTCGCATGCTTTCTGGCTGCAGAACATAGCCAGTGCGTCCATTAAGTGAAAACAAGGCATGGTTCAATTGCATGTATTTATCTAGGGAGAGAGTTAAACAGTCATAACAGAAGATCCCTATTTGAATAAAGCTAAGGAAGTACCAGACTAATGGCTCCTCTCTGTAATTCTTTCTGGTCACCACTTTATCAGAAAGAGCTGGAAAGGTACATTGGAAGACACGGTTCCCTTCAGTAACTGAACCTGACAGGCCATTTCGCACCAATTGTAATCCTGATAAACCCATCTCCATTCACAATTAGTTTCCTATCAAAGTGTCATAAGCTAGCTGGCCCTTAACAGAAAGTGGAGTACAGCCTCCCCTGTGGCTGAACAACTGTTCACCCACCTGAAACTTACTGTAAATATTGCTGCTTCCTTATGATGAAGAGATCAAGGTGAAATAAACCTTTTAGAGTTTGGGGCTAGTTAGACTTAGAGACAGGGCTTTTGGAGGCTGATTTTTAGGGACCAACTCTATCAGGCATTCCACACATTCAAAACCAAACTTTAGTTCTTGCACATCCCTTCTTGCATGGAAGTACAAATAAATAGGACAGCCAGTGACTAGAATGGCAAAGGGGGCAGAAAGGGGCTCATTTATAGTGAAATGGAAGGTGGATTAGATGCGTTTTTAAAGGGAATATTACCTGGAGTTTGGAAGTTAAGAGCAACCATCTGGGAGCCACATAGCCAGAGGCGAAATGGGTCGTAGTTGGATGAGTCGACCCTCTGTCCTTTAGGATAGACACGTGTCAGTCCCTTCAGGTTGTATTTTAACAACTCAGCTGGCTTTTGCTTAACAATGCTCTCTGCCTTCGTTTCCACAAAAGAACGGATTTCTTTGAAATCAGGATTTTCTACACAGGGTAGGGAGGAAAAAGAGTGGTTACTAAAGGAAGAAAGAAGTCGACATTTATACTGCATTTCTACTAACGCTTTGTTTTACTTATTTTTGCTTTGTCTTTTAATGCAATAATTGGCACAGTTTTCGTGCAGACACAGCAAATTGGTTGAGCATCAAGACTGGAAGTTAAAATTGCCTGCTTGCCACATGCTTTGCAGCGGGGCAGATAAGAGTCCATAGTCATGTTCTTATCTCATCATTGCTAATAATGTACTTCTGACCACTATAACACATATTCAAATGAGACATCTTTTCCTGGGCTTAAATGGGGAGAAGAAAGGGTGAGCCAGGGTTGGCCAATGCCTCAAACAATTACTATAATTATAATGTCTTAACCACACCGACAGCTTATTAAAAATGCTTACAAAGAAACTTAAAGAAAAAGGGTGCATTTGCTGGCTTCTCCAGCAGCAATGTCAAAAAACTGGAATAAGAAGTAGATATTTCAGTGTCAGATTCCACATCCACACTTACACAGGCCCCAGTTCGCATTTATATTATGCAACCATATACCACATAACTAGTAACTAGTACTAGGACATAACTAGTGAGCTTTCCCATGAAAGACACCTACAAGAGGGTATCGCTAGTAGACTAGTTAGAAATCTGTGACAGTTTTTTTGTGACAGTTGAATAGCATCAAGTTCCCTAGGGTACAATTTCAAAGTGCCCCTGAAAACTGCAAGGGTGAGGCAGAACTTTGTTTTCCAGTAAAGAAAGGATAGATTTTTTCTTCAGTTCTAAAATTTCAACTAACATCTGTAAAGACAGTAGAAAGGGTAAAATTCAGATATAATATTAAAGGAAATACCTAAATTGTCCTTGGTTTTGCTTGTGGGCTTGCAGTAGATTACCAGATCAGATAATTCAATCGCAATCAATTGATTCTTTTCCCAGTATTTCCTCCTGTTCTCCTGTAAAATGTAACAAAGTTTTAGATTACAGATACATTGAGTATTATGGTACAGTAACTCCAGGATATACTCTAATGAAATTACAAAGTTGATGCATTCTTTGTTGCCCAGATTCCTATCTGATACTTTAGACACTTGCATAGATGTAATGTACTTTAAGACCCAATGCAGAGAACTGGCTAACTAAGTGGTTTTGGGTTTTAGTTGTGGGTGCATTTTGGGGGGGACATTGTTGTGTTGGGTTTTTTTAAGCATGCGTTTCAGTGCTTCCCTGATCAGTCCTACTCAGAGTTCTGGCAACTATTTTTTTTTTTCTTTTAATGTGGCTCTACTCAATTTCAGTTACATTCTCAACTCCGTGTCTCATATAAATTCAAAAGTATGCAAAAAAAATTGCAAAGGGTAGTGAAGTGTCTCTCTATTTATTTACAATCTTGAGCAGGACTTAAGTCTTGTTAGTAACTCCCAAACAGCTAAATTCAAACCGTATCAGCACACCAAACCAATAACGTGTATGGAAAATCATGTGTAGTCTTGTTGCCATCACCAGTAATAAACTCACTATCTACTTCCATGTTTGCAAGCACCTGCTCTATGGATGCTGAGCAACGGTCCCTGCAACCAGAGATTGGGAACTACTGAAATCAGCAAGATTTGTCCAGGATAGAAACATTTGGACTGGAGGTTTTTCAGACATAAGTAGTAATTACAGGATAAAGCATGTTAGAAGAGTCCCATCCTGAACAACGATTAGCTTTTGTACAAGAGGTTCTGAAGCAGCAACAATTAGGAAGTCTTCCAAAAGAGTTCCCTCAACAAGACAAACTGAAGAGGAATGAAAATCAGAGCTAGGGAGCCACAGGTTTCCAGAATGTTTCACTGAACCAGAGATTATACATTGACGACTGAGAAAAGCAAAGAGGAATAGGGTGTTTAGACTTGGAAATAACCTTGGGAAAAAGCTATACAAACTTCATTGTACTTAGTGATCCACCACAGTTTTCCAGACATTGCTCAACAGTAACCAGAGCTCCAAACAGCAAAGGACCACTTCTAGATGCCATGAGCTCATCTTCAGACATAATGCTGTAGTGATAACCAAGCAGGAGAGCTAGCAATGAATAACCATTCCTAGGAGCATGGCAAGCACCAGTATTAAACAGAGATGACAAGATACATGAAGCTTAGTTTTACTTTTTGTGTATAATGGCCATAGCCCAAAAATGAACTCATAAAAAACCTGTATCATATTGTAACATATTGAGTCAACAATGTAACATATTGACTCCCTATGCTTTTTCCTTCCCCAAAATTCAGCTTGTTAACTGTACTGGCAAAAAAGGCATTTCCTCATCTTTTTCCCATCCCCATGCAGCAGTTTATCATGTGAATTTTCTAGAAGCCACACTGTGAGAAAAGCCTCCTGACTGACAGAAATTAGTTTTAAAGCATCTTTGAACACAGAGTGTTTAACACTTCTCTAACTGTACAGAGGGAGAAAAAGCTGCCAAGCTCCTGAAAAGCCACTGATGTACCATAAAAAACATTCCATTTAGAGACACTTCTTCTAGGTCATGTTTCTCTTTTTCTCATTTTTATTTCTAAATTAAATTCTTGCATAAGAACCATATCTCTCCTCCCCCAACAACAGGTCAACAGCTCCTGTTGCTTCTTTCCTTTTGAATTTGCAGTCCTCTGCTTGAGACACCAACTTACCCGCTATAAATAGGATTATGATGACCCTCAGAGCATTACCACTCCAGATGACAGATAAACAGCATGAGCCAACATGATACTGAAACACATTTTCCATCACTCCTATCGCTCACTTAACAATAAAAAGTGAATAAAAGCAACAAAGGAAAGAGTATACTTAAGCATAGTCATTGTAAGGGCTTTTTGGTCATGTCAAAGACTTCCGAAATACTAAAAAAGATGACAGGGAGGTAAATTAACATATCAGAACAGGAAAAGCAAGTCCTGAAAAATGTCTTTAAGGGGCAGTACTTGTAGAGGGATGCGGAAGTTAAACTTAGGCAGAATCTTTAATCTTTAGGCAAGGATTTGGAAATACTACTATTAAAGATCTGGTAAATCCAGAATGTGCTTATTAGTTACAAATAAATAAAGTATTAGCCAAACAACTCCCTGTCAGTGCCACTGCATTCACTGGAAAGCAGAGCTAGTAGACAGGATTAAGAAGAGTTTAGGCAAAGGCAGAGCAGATTTCACATGTACTCGCTAGTGGATTCACAACTCTGAACAGAACAGTCTGATATCTGAGTTTCTTCTGCTTAACACTAGGATTGAACCAGTGTAAGCAGATGTAAAATCATAATGGTATCTACTTTGTACTACTAAGCACACTTCACTGAGGTGCACGGTGCAACAGATGATACTCTGCTGAAAAACTTCTGTTAACATAAATTTACATAAAGTACTAATTTACATACCATTCCCAAAAGAGTTTAGGGAACAAGATTCCCAGCATCAATAAAATGAACAGACAAACAGCAATATGCAAGAGAGTGAAGGACCATGTGTTAGCAAGATTTAGCAGGGTATGGCAGCTAAAGACAAATCCTATTGTAAATTTATAGCAGTACATTATAGAAAACAACAACAGATAGATTTTAATCAATACCTCTTCTGTAGTCTTCCAAGTGATTTCACGGATACTTTGGTACCATTCAAAGAGCTCTTCTACTTTATCAGTTGCAAACTCAACACATGGATCTTCTGGATTCTTAGGTTCCAGAATGAAGACAAAAGGCTTTTTGTGTTTCCCTTGTGGCATTTTCACTGTTAGGCAAATAGTAGCAAGAAATTTATACTAAAATTCAACAGCTCTTCTTCTAATCCACCATTGTTGATTCATTGCAACAGTTAGTATCATAAAATTTCATCATATTAATTGTATTAGCTATATTAATACAAGTAGGTGTTTTGGTTGTTTTGGTTTTTTAAAAACATCTTTCCTGATAAACATAAGAGTCTACTCAGCACAGAAAGCTCAGGAGTCCAGGTGTAAGCATCAGAAAATACATACCAACGTTGTACGTATTAAGAACCAGTATGCCACGACACAGACAGCCTAATGGATTGTCCTCGATAATCTGAAAAACATGAGTTAAATCTGACACTAAATCTTCTCTTGAGTGAATGTGCACAGGACATTAACAAATAATAAACACGCACCATTAAATCTAACCTCAGTTTCACTGAAAGCATGCCCACTATAATGTTTAAAAGCCTGTTTCCATATCAAGAATTTCTCATTTTGAGAAACACATGAGAATCTCTATAGTGAGAGCAGTCAAAATGAGGAGTGCAGCTTCTGTCCTGACACAACTGCTCATTTTTTCAAGTCTACTTAAGGCTGCAATGACTGGGGCGGGGGGAGAGGGGAATCTAACACCTGTGTTTTCCTTCAAAGACTCCTGGAAAATCACTGGAAGTGCTTCAGAACAAAAAAAATAATTCAACATTTTATTTTTAAAACTCAAAAATGTCAAAACTGCTTACTATGCAGTTTTGTTTTCTTTTGCTGAAGAGCTCTTTGTCCAAGACTCTGGACTAGATTTTTAGACACTTTTGACAAACAGTATAGGGTTTGTTATGCATAAAAACTTAATAATGGAATGTGAAATGGCTAGTAAGATGTGTTTGGACATATGGTTTATTTATTTGCAAATATTAAGGCAGTAATTATACAGGCAGACTAGTTAAAAGTTTCAGACACATTATTGTTTAGCCAAACTATCTGAAAAATCTAAACTGGTATGATTTTCATTAGCAGGAAACCTTCATAATCTCCTAAAACTCCACCAAATCAACCATCTCCTTAAGTAGTTTTCTATGAGAGATGCCCTGACAAAAATATTCAGCAGCAGAGAACAGTGAAGAATATATGCATCTCTCTATTGTGTTCTCTCAAACACAGCATGCAGAGTCGTAATTCTATAACCTTCCAGGGAAATGTAGTGGACAAACTTTAACCCTCACCTGGCTTTCAAGCTCAGCAGAGTTATCAGATGACAAGTCTTCAACATAATTAGATGGAAAATAGTGTTGGACTTTTTCTCCATAATCTCCCTTCCACCTGAATTTAATAAAAAAAAGCATATATAGAGGAAAAAAAACAGTTAAAGAGCTTCAATAAGCCATTAGTGAAGCAATAATCCTCAAGAATTAAGTCATTAATACCCCATACTACCTTGTCTAGCTGGCTATCACCAAAATATAAGTGATGAAGTAGCTAGAAGCTCTAACAAAGTGATCATTAACTGTAGTAACAGATCATTTCAGAAGGATTACAGTTACTGTAAACTGCAATTAATGACTTAAGAGGCTTTTCTCCCTTCTAGTACTAAAAATACTATTATGTGGTTGATTACCCTGCAGAAACTACAGGGAAACATTAGATTCCCAAGCTTTCCAAGCAATTTACCAGCCAGCTAAGAAAGAAAACCTCTTATAAGACTGTCCAAATAACTAAAAAGGGTCGGTTTGATTCCTGAGAAGTACTTAGTAGAGCAAGGAAAGAAACAGAACAATGATGGCAATGGTAATAGATGCATGACTTCCCAGAACACACAAGTGTTAGGGAAGGATGAAAGTAGTAAAGGAAAAATACTGGATACACTGGGCTATGAAGGTTCTCCGCGGGCTGAGGTTATTGCTGTAGGACAGAAAAATGGAAGAGATGTGAAAGAAGGCTTGAGGATGAGAGGAAAAATAATTGCAAATAATTTAATACATTATTTGCAATGCTTCTTTAGAAATTAAAGCAACTTTCCTGAGTTTTGTTTAGCGTTTTTTTTGTTTGTTTTTTTGGTGTTTGTTTTTGGTTTGTTTTTTTAAATACACTGGCATTAAGATTTATAAGGCCACAGTTAATAAGCAGCAATCAAACAACAGGTAAAGTTTTTAAAGACTACTACCCAAAGCTCATTTTTTTCTCCATCTAGTAAGTCAGCAGAAGTTGTCCTATGAGGAATCTTTGTCCTTACCAGCCTCCAGTTTCCTTTGTGACATTATGAATTAAAGCTCCTCGAGAGAAGCTCAATTCATCACTTCTTTTGGCTCTGTAGTCATACAAGGCTTTCACTGTTCTCTGAGGCTTTAAAAGAAACAGAGCAAAGGGGTCATCTAGGGGGACGGGTCATAAAATAATCAATAATGCAATCTTTAAAAAAAAAAAAAAGGGGGGCGGGGGGGAAATTGGATCCTTTTTTTGTTATGAAGCTTAGAAAGCATAATACTAAAGTTCCAGAGTGACATCTATTGGTGGAAGGAAGTAATGCTTCTTAACCTCTATTCTTCAAGTATCAGCTTGGAAGAAAAGAAAAAGAAAAAAAGAATCTTTCTTTTATCGGTGCTGCAACATAATTACTGTCGTAGAAAAAAAAAAAGAAAACCACATAGTGAAATATCAATCCTATATCTTCATTACATGTATTCATACGCAGTTGGAATTTGTGGGCTTAGATGCCTACAAAGCCTCCACTTCAAAACCACATCAGCTATCCTGCCGGTCAGATACGAAGACACCAAGTTTTAGCAGGACAAGGAATTCCTTTATCTTGAATTTACTACTACCCAAATTCTTCAGCAGCAATGCAAATTCATTGGCCAAAAAGGTGAAAAAGAATTACAGCCACAAAATTTGCAAGCAGGTGAACTTTTATGAGAATTTACAAGTAGGCAGGCCCTAACAAGAATTAGAGATAAGTAGATGTTTGCTATGCCACTTGTTTTTAAAACATTAGGTATATATCTTAAAAGAAGATAAACTGTAACAACTCATTAATAAACCAAAGGCACCATTTTTATATAGAAAGCCCATAAATAAACTCTGCACCTATTTGTGCATGCAGGCCATGTTTGCTAACAGAATTGCGATAATTTTGTGCACAAATAACAGTGCTCATAAACACACAGACAACACACACACATGCACAGACACGTACAGATAGGCACACTTTGGGGATTTACATGTTGTACTTTCTATCTGTGAAGATTTGGCTTTCTCAAATTGAATCTTCTCATAGGTTATTTAATTTGGGGGCATACCTGCATAAGCATGCATGCCAAATCAAATTGCCTCCACAGACTCAATAGCAAAAGGTGCCGTAATTCCCAGTATGGATGACTCAATACAGGATTTTCACACAGGAAAACACGTGGTACAAATTTTAAAGAGGTGCCAGCAAAAAGTCACACCCTTTAAATTTCTGCTGTCCAGTCCCCCATAAATCAAGCAGCCTAACACTTTCAATTATCCTTTTCATTACTGCTAACAGGAAATGAACAAACAAGACTCGTAATTTTCAGAAGTCTACAGTAAGCGTGACCATCTCTCTAAGCATACCACTGTAGGGGTGATTTCACTGGGTTCCACATACATCTTGACATCATAGAGGGAGTTAATATCTTTTTCCTAAAAAGCAGGAAGAAGAAAACAAAATAATGAAGTTACAGGAATCAAAAATTATAAAAGACAATGTTAATAGAACATTCATTGCTGAAACCACCTTTCTGACAATATATAGGCAAACAGAAGAGGAGGGAAGCCAAACACCTATGTTATGCTCATGTCTATAGTTGAACATAGCTGAACATGAGTTTGTTATTTAACCTGTCTATGCCTCGGTTTAATGAACAGTAAAACACAATGAAACAGCAATACCTCTTAATCAGTCAGATAGCTTTGAAATTGTGAGCACCCTTCTATGTGCAACTAGGGAAGACAATACTTAAACTTGTGATTTTTATGTTACAATACTTCAGTTCCAGTATTGGTTTCACTGTTAGATAAAAATTCTAAAATAATATACACAGTCATATTCTTCATTTTATTCTCTCTTTGTGGTCCCATTTGGACCCAGTTCTAGGATACAGAACCCTGGTTACAGGCAACATTATAAAAAATCCTGAGGTCTAAAACATTTTCAGTCCCATAGCAGGGGGGTTGGAACTACATGGTCTTTAAGGTTGCTTCCAACCAAGCCATTCTATGATTCTACGATCTCGGGCTTTTCAAAAGCCAGTTACCTCAGCAAAGTTCTCTTGTCATGGAACATATCCATCCAGAAAGCAGGCCTCAGCTAATTATCCAGGCTCCTAGTTTAGTCAATGGACAGACACAAGTATCTCTTGGGGAGATTTCCTCATGCTTATTTCAAAGAGTGAGCCTTGAGAGGTACCCCTCACTTTTTACCACAGAAAGCAGTTGGACACCATTCCAAAGACAGCTCCAGTGCAGTGAAGCGAATGCCACTGCCTGTCCAGAGCAAGAGGCACAGCAAAATATTTCTTTTTTTCTGAAATGCTTAGCAATTGGCATCTGCATGATCATTTTAAGATCTCTGCCCACTCCAGCAATAGAAGACAGGGCTAACTGCAGGCCAGGCTATTATCAAAAACTTGTTTTAGCACAGCAATGATCCCCTTCACAGAGCAGCTTTTCTAATCAAATCATGAGGAAGGCAAGAGTTGACCTGTAATCAAAGATGAAGCTCTTTCCTTCACATATCTCAAAACCCTTGTGACAGAAGTCAGTATAACCATCTCAGTTTCACAGATAAGAAAACTACCTGCTTAATCTCCCCCAAAGATCATCTACCACAGCCAGAATCAAACCCAGCACCCCCAAGTCTAAATCTGAGACTCTGTCTGCTACAGCAGCCGGCACTCGTATAAAGACCATCACTTACCATGCTGTAGCGCTCCAGCAGCTCCTCAGTCACTGGGTAACGTAGTTTCATTTTCCTGTACAGCGGATGCTTCTCATAGTACGTTACCAGCTCCACTAAACTCTCAAAATAGGCCGAGGTTCCAAGCACAAAATGTCGACCTTCTTGTTGAATTCGGAAGTGCTTCACCTTCCCCTCCGCTCTGTGAAACAAATGCAGCTGCTGTAAAAGGTATTGGTACTTGCAGTGAGAGCACCAGTGCTGTAAACTGGACCAAAACTGCTTTTGCATCTTAATCATGTGAAATAATTTCCCCCCTCTTCCAAAGCCTCTTTTATTCAAATTGAATTCCAGTTGCCTGATTAAATCCATAAAAAGACATTCTCACTTTTCTACAATGTACAGGGCCTGGGGACAAATCCATGGTTTTGCTTAGATTAAATTTTCCTACTTTTTTCCCCCTACAGATAGTATGAAGATGGCAGAATATCTTAACACAAATGCCTCTGATCAGACTGAGAGTCCCTCTGGAATCCACTGCTGCTGATTTGCCACTGTCCCTAAGTGACAGACACAGTCCCGTCAAAATGAGTAGCTGTCTCTTCCCTATAATCATTTTGATAACTACAGGAATCAATTTTGAAAGAAAAAAAAAAAAAAAATCTCTTGTGCTTGAACAGAAGGTTTGTGCTTGCATTGATAACAGTAAAACCATCCACTGACAATCATCCCACCCACAGAAGACCCCTGCATCCTTTTCAAGCTGCTGAAGTTTTGGTACTTCTTGTTTTCCCCCACTGTGAAATGGTTTTATTGAGATGCCGCAGCTCAAGTTACTTCAATATCCACCTTGGTAACAGCAGAAAGCTTCAAACCAAAGTACACAGGGGACTGGGGAATTCTGGACATCTTCAATACACAGTAAGGCATGTAAATAAGAAGAAAACAAGTATTTGTTTTTCCAAAGCAATTTTATACGTTGCAGAAACACGCATTTTCAGAGAAACGCAATTTGATTTGAAGGCACAATGGAGAACACCAGAATTCTATATATTTCATTAATGTTGTTGTAAGAACCAGAGTTTCAAAAATATTTTCCCTAGCAAGAACAGCCAACAATTTCATTTTGACATTTCATTTCGGTCAGTTATATGACAGGGCAGGATTTCCAGGGGATAAGGACCTAGAATCACTGCTGAATCAGCACCAAAGAAAACTTCAAAATAACACCCTGTAGCAAGGAGGGTCAAGGAAGCGAAGAAGGGCCATGCACAGATCTGTATGGGAAGAAAGGGACAGTCGGTGCCCAGATATTCTTTATAAAAGCATAAAGGTTTATTCCAGTCACAAATTAACTCCTGTACACATTCTCATTAATGGACCTGCTACACAAATCAACCATGCTAATTACTTAGAGTTTGAAAGCAATAATTTTATGACTCTAAAAAAAACACAGTATTTTTTAAATAAGAAGAAACAGAACACTGTTGGGCTACTAGGTAATGTAGTCATATCTGTCTTTTCTTACCTGAAAGTCATGGCAAACGAATCAGGTTCATCTCTCTTTCTAATCAGAAAGGCTCCATCTCGAGGAATTCGCATCAGCATGTCTTCTGCCTCTCCCCGACTCAAGTTGCTATAGTACCAACTACAACAGTTAAAAATCAAAATGGACAAAGGATTACAAAGCTGGTCAAATGTCGTTCACTAAGAATAACAGGCAGTGTTATTAACAACAGTTTCGAACACTACAAGAAAAATTATGCATTAGATCTTCCCCATCTTGCCATCTATGACAGCAGCTTATTACAAAAACATGGCAACACAGCACCTTATTTTGGATGAAAGCATCAAGAATATATCAGAAAACCTTGTCTGTTTGAAATCATAAAACATGAATCTGCATTTCTTCCTGAAAAAAAGGCACCAGATCCTGCTTTTAGTCTGCCATTCAGTTTTCAGTAGTTTATTCAGTTTTGACATAGTAGATGTAAGGAAAAGACCAAACACAGATAAAAGAAAAACACCAGGCATTTGCATTCTTCTATTCAGAGCTTGATTTTATCTTTCACTATAGGGCTGGACCTATCTTGGATCTAATGTGCCTTCAGTGAAGCTGTGGCCGCTTATACTGGCAGTACATCTCCACCTTATACAGAAAGGCAGGAAAGCCTAACCCTTAAACTCTACCCTCCCCTCTCATTGCTTCCAAAGTTATCTACAGGTAGCCACAGAATCCCAAATCCTGCAGGGAGGGGGGGGCGGGGGTGCAAAAAAATAATTTTAAAGACACAGATCAGTATTTCAGAGGCAAAGGAGATTTACTTTTTCTCACAGCAAAGAAAACAGAACAAAGGGTAGTGATTACAGTGTTCTGCCAGCAAACAAGAACAAGCTCTGCCCAGGATCTACGTCAGGCAAACAACAGCTGGAAATAAACACCAAGCTATACTACTCCCTATCAGCATGGGGCAAAGTCAACCTAACCAGCTTGACAGGCGTGAGGTGAAGGGTGGATTAGGAAAACGTAACTGTTTGGGCTCACTGCCTCAGTAATAGAGTTTCCAGATGGCACAGCCCATGACCACTTAGTTGCCAGACCACAGCCAACTACTAAATATCTAATCCAACCCACTGGGTGTTGTAAAACACTGAGCAGAGAAAGAAGAAATTGGCACAGTTCCACAGCATTACAGTTCTCACTGATTTTCCTAGTTGCTGCTAGTAAATTGCTTTCCCAGTGACTACTCTCTGTTGTACCAGGTTCTCACAAAGTCAGAGATCTTACTTGGCATCTTTCAGGGAAGCTTATTCCTATGACACCCGTAGACAAGCAACACTCAGGTGTGCTCCTGAATCCAGGGAATTTTCTGTGCAAAAATCCAACACCATCTAAAACAACGCAAAGGACACTGGCACAACAACCCTGGTGCTTGCCTTCTGCTGTACGTACTCTTTAGTCTCATGCGGGCTGGGATTAGGCACAGCATCAGTCAGACGCAGCTCAAATTCAGCACATCGCAAGTGGGCCTCCTTGTAGTGTTGAATAAGATCATAGATGCTGTCAAAAGTAAGGTTGTCCGTCAGGTAGTATTTCACAGAGTCCCCATCACTTGAAGAACGGATCCGACAGTGCTGGACTCTACCTGACCTCCTGAAGAAATGAAGAGGGGCATAAGGAAAAGAAAGGTTTTATAACAGGTTTTCTTCTTTTGAAGCGTTTCCTACCCATTCCTGGTCAACTACTTGGTGAGCTTGTGAAGAGGCAAGAAATTTGTATCATCTTGTAAAACAACCAAAGTAAGAACAGCAACAAAAAGCATGACAAGTAAGATTACAGGATCGAAAACAATAATTTTCAATTCACAATATTTTAAAACCTGGTATACACTTACTCCCTCCAAAATTTGCTCTGACAGCTTTCTGGGTCAGAAATCTATCTGATACGTTATTCCTCATAATGTCCAAACCAGAAGAAAAAAGAAAAAAGATTACAAAAAAACCAAACCAAAACACAAAAAACCCCTGATAATTATTTATTATTTTCCCTCTAGAGGATCCTCTCATTGAAAGGACCAATCTCTGCTAATAAAGGTACACTCACGAGACTACCCTTTCAGTGTAGAAACCAGTAATTTCTCCCTAAATTAAAAGATCAAATTTTGGTCCACTCCTTGAAGAAATAACAAATCCTATATCCTGCCAGAGCACTAGAAAAGTTGGGAGGGTACAGGGGAGGATCAAACCAGTCAGTCTTCTCTTGACAACTGTAACACTTCAAATAAAGCCTATTCTGCCAAAATGCACTATGCTGCACTGAAGTTTAATTTAGAAAGCAGTCTTTCACAATCCAATCAATAGCATTCTAGTAATTATAGCAACTCCTGTTCCTATTTCGTCTCAGCTATAAACGCATACTAGAAAAATACACACATTTTTGTGTAATGCCATAAAACAAACAAAACCCACATAAAATTTTTAAGACAATCACCATACCAGAATCAATAGCATTCTAGTAATTATAGCAACTCCTGTTCCTATTTCGTCTCAGCTATAAACGCATACTAGAAAAATACACACATTTTTGTGTAATGCCATAAAACAAACAAAACCCACATAAAATTAAGACAATCACCGTACCAGAATGATAATGTGCAATCATTAGGGAAAGCCTCGCTTTCCCTAACTAGGAATGTCCCATCCTTGCCACCCATTTCAGCACAATATTCTTGGAGCAGTTTCTCAGCAGTTGTTCTCCCCTCCTTCATTTTCCCATGGAACCATTTCTCTTTTAAGTGCAGTTCAGTACGTTTCCCCTCCTAGACCAGAAAATAAGAATTTTTACAGTGCATTTCTAATTTTATGATTTTGAAACAAAGTACTTGTTACTGATATAAGAATCTACTGTTTCAGGATTTTGGCTCTTCCTAGCCCTGAACTTTCCTTCCACAAACAAGCCAATCATCTCTACAGTCATCCTTGACTCTCCTTCCCAGTCAAGTCATTTCTTTGGAGACGTGATCAACTTCAGCCTTATTCAAATATGTAATCAACAGAAAGTGAAAGAATGCATCAATGCAAACACCAATTTATATTTTCAAGGCAAAATACCCTACTGCTAAGTCACAGAGTTACTAATCAGCTTTTTCCAGGATTCATCTGTGTTCTTCCTTACACATTAATGATTTTACTGGCGTTAACATCTAGGTGAATGGGTAAAACATTCTGCATGTGCAGAGAGATCTCTGAACCCTGCACATACATGTTAGCAACAAAAGAGCATGTATGGAAACCCAAAAGGTCAGAACAAGAAACTATGCTGAACATCACTGCTATTGCAACCCTTACTGAGCCTCATATTTTTGCTTTACCATGCACAACAGCCAAGTAAGACATGCTCATCTGTGACAAATGCTTTGCAAATGTGTAATGAGCAAGGTGCACTGTGTAAGAGGTGTGCTGTATCACTAACACAACAAACCTTAGTTCATCATACTGTCTAGTTTGAGAACAGCAATAGTACTTAGCCAAAGGCATATAAAGACTTTGATTGTCAGTGCACACATTAGCATTAGCATTTAAGTACCAAAATTATACTTCACTGTCTTGTGTACTCCTCTTTGCAAGTCCTCAATTAACCAAGGGAAAAAGTTATTTTATTAAACATAGAGTTAACTGGAGTACCTTGGCAAAGACTCTTTTTAAAATTTTTTGTCTCCAGATACACTTGTTATCTGACGCAGATCCCCTGCAATTTTGAAAATTGGTATAAAAAAAATATGCATCCACAGACACTGAAATAATCTGAGAGAATAAAAAGAACGTGCTTAAACAACAAAACACAGTCATCACCTTTGACGAATCTTCATCAGCATTCTGTTCTATATCATCGCTGAATGAAAGCTTTTCATCAGCAATAGCACAGTAGTGCCGAGTCCATTTCTAAAAGTTGAGAGATATTAAAATCTTTAACAAGTCAGAGGGAAACTCACTAACCACAATTTCAAAACAAGGCATAACAATAAACAAAATACCTTCTTCCTCTCATTCACATCTGTTCAACTGACAGTATTACTTACACAAATACTGAGAAAGTTCATGTAAATTTCCAGTATTACACAGCCTAGTAACAAACTGTAGCAAATGTCACATAAATTGTACCTGTTCTATTGTGTCCCACATGTAAAGTTCTCCTTGTTGCTTTTTTTCTTCTTTCTTGTCTTCCAAGTTCACATCAATGTCTCCCTTCGGCCCCAGTTTTTTGTGCTTAAAAACAAAAAACACCTCACCACATTCATACACTTAGATAGAATCATATATAAAATTGGTCATATTTCAGCACACTCAGTATTACTGGAAGTATTTCCCTCCATTGCACAGCCTTCTTGTGTCATTACCATAACAACAGCTGTTCCACAAGGCTTTATGCAACAGGGCTGGAATTTCTTTCTTTAGAATGTAAATCTCATAACAAAGGTTAAAAATTTAGTAGAGGTACCATTCAAGCAATGAAGGAACAACTAGTTTGATAAGACTTATCTTTCTTTAGAGGACAGAAAACATGAAGTGACACATACCAAGAAACAAGGATAAAACAAGAATCCCTCTGCAGAGAGAAGGACATAAGGAACAAAAACCAAAACAAAACAAAGAGGAATTAAAATGTATGGGGAATTCACTCATATACCACAAAAATGGGCAGAAGGCAAATATTTTATGAAAAGAGTGGGTAAGTTCGACTTTCCTGAGAGTGCTCACAAAAAACAGTGGCTCAAAGGGGTAAGGGTAACATCAAATACTTAACTGCACTTAATGACAGGATTAATCATCTCGTACCTAGTAGTTCTCTACCACATTCAGTTCTGCATAGCCTACTGTAGGTAGATTTCAATTTGACAGGCTTATCTGAAAAATCTCACAGGCCCCTAAAGTAGGAGTTTCCTCTGACTGTTTACCGACAACATTTTCCAAACAAAAGCCAAGTAACATAACTAGCTCACCAGCAGGTGCTGGTCTATTTAAAAACTCTTTAATGCTCTTTTAGATAGACAGAGTGATGTGGATGTTCTTTTGTGCAGACTCACAGTAGTTTGTAATTCCCTTTAAATCAGATCTGTGATGTTATTATTTACATGCCTATACAACTCCCCTCTATGCTCTGCAAGATAACAACAGACAATTTGGGGAGGGGGGGCAAACCACAAAACTTAAGCACAGAACTTTTGCACCTTATAGTGGGGTGCTATTATTTCCAGTCTTACATTCAAGAGCTGTATGCTTGTATCTATCTATCCTTATTTCTTCTGTGCAGAAGTTTAATACATAGGATGCAGTACTGTTTCAAGAACTGGAAAACTGAAGCATGGACAAAACTAATTATTATTTTACTAAAGAGATCGTGAGCAGCCCTCAGACTCTCCATCTACTTTTGCCTTTCAAAAAGTTCAAAGTTCTACTGCAGTTTCAATCTAAGAAGTCTTCTTTTGGTTATCTTGCCTCATGCTGTTGCACAACAGTACTGAGTAAAGCATCTGTATTGCCCAGAAGGTAAGACACTCTAACAGTGACTGCCTTCTAATAGGAGCTCCTCCGTGTTTCACAAGTGGCTCACTAAATTGCATATTTAAATGACATTGAGTTAGTAAATACCCAACAATTTTTTAAGTTTGCAAGCAATCCTGACAACTTAAGTGTGCAGCCTGCAAGTGCTTTGGGTTTCACTTGAATGAGAGGCATTCTTTGGGAAAAAAAAAGTTACTAATCTAACTTTCTATTCAAGAACATACTTCTCTCATTTTTAAACAGGCTACATTGTGTAAGAAGTGTGTGATGAGTATCTGCAGCAGTGAACCCTTGCTGAAATTTAGCAGCGACATCTCAGAAGCTGGAAGACCTTTAGAAAAGAGCTGACATTCAATCTCGCACTTGAACTAGCAACGCTTATTGCAAAGAAAACCAATAGCAAGGACTTTAATACGTAGTTTTACAGAACTCCATAAAATACTGCAAAATGTTACTAGTACACACTGCAAGCGTAGAGTTTCTTGTCTCAACAGAAACTAACGGCAAAGCTGTGAAGCCAGAAGTAGTATTTCTGCCTCCTGCTCTTCTTTTTCCTATTTTATCTACCAGCACACAAAGCAAGCCTACCTTGATGATGATTTTTTCTTTCAGCTGGGTTGGTGATGGTAGCTGATCTGCACTGGCTTCAATAGGCTTCATTAAAAGCTGATCCCCAAATACCTCTTTGAACACTTTGGCCATGTGTCGCTGCTGCTCCACACTACAGTGCTCTTCAATTGACAGGATGACTGGGTATCTTTGATGGAGAAAACAAAGGTGAATGAAGACAATTTCTTTTTGCTATAACTGGCAAGGCAAGGAAAACACCACCCTTCCTCACCTGCCCAGATCAAAGAAAATATTAAAGCAAACAAGAAGACAAAAGGAATAGAGATAGATACACAACAGATAAACAGATGTGCAATCATAGAAACTTTAATGTCAGTGTCTATTTTCCTTCACATGCACTCTGAGAAGAGTCTGGCTCCATCTTCTCTATAATCACCCGCTAGGTAGTGGAAGACAGCAACCAGACTACCTTACTAACCTTTTCTTGAAGCTAAACAAACTTAGTTCTGTGAAATTCCCTTTGGATATCATATGCTCTGGCCCCAATATTGAAAACTGAGGCAGGGAAAGCATTGAGTACTTCAGTCTTCTCCAGTCACTAAGTCTCCTGTCCAACTCAGCAGCAGGCTCACATTTTTCCTAATCTTCCTTTTGTTGCAATTGTATCTGTAGAAGTCTTTCTTGTTGTCCTTCACATCACTCAGCAATTTCATCTCCAGACGAGCTTTGGCTTTTCTAATTTTGTCCCTGTATATCCCGGAAATATTTCAATATTCTTTCTGGGTAGCCTATCCCTTAATGTTTTTTTAAAGCATCACACTGCATTCATGGTACGGATGGTTTGAAACCATAATGCATCATGTATTATGGTTGTCATTAACAAAATATGCCTGTGCAGACACTATCCCACATGACAAAATAACATTTCTCTATGTCCACCTGGTAAAGTGGAAAAACAGGACACTTGACAGTCCT